>NC_068322.1:0-15000 GCF_025860055.1 Xyrauchen texanus | reverse complement strand
TAGCGCGCACGGCAGAGAGGGAGAGAGCGAGAGACCTTGCGTGTGTGTGTGCATCAAGACGTGAAGACAGAGAGCATCCTGATTGGCCTGTTTCGGTAAGTCAACCAATCAATTGTCAGTGTGGGCGGGCTTTTATCTCTTCTCCCGAACCTAATTAATCAGGACAGTGGATCTAGACACAGGAGCGCCATGGCAGAGGGAGAGTGCCCCAAAAAGCGAAAATATAAGACACATTTTACGCCAGACTACACAAAAGTGTACCCCTGTCTAATAAGAGTGAAACATAATGACAGTCTTACACGCTGTACAGTTTGTAACAGTGACTCCAGCATTGCCCATGGCGGGTTAAATGATTGTAAAAGACATGTTGAGGTGAGTTAAACAAGTTTCATTTCATGTGCATATTATTCAGGCCGGCTAGTTACCTAGGCAACATGAAAACAATAAACTCCTTAGACCTGTTTAAAGTTGCAATGGAATATAAATAAAAGCAGTTTACATAAATAGTATAAGCAGTTTATATTAAAAGTAATCTACATAATTAACAAATAATTGCATAGGCCTATAGCCTAAATAAATGATATATTATGCTTTTATATCTTTGAGGGACCACAACATGTTAGGGTGGCTAAGCTCAGGGAAGGCTGCTCCAATATATCCCAGTTCTTCCATTCAGATAGGCAAAGTCTCACTGAGAAGGTGACTACAGCTGAGGTGTATTTCACATCTTTTATTGTGGAACATAACCTGCCGTTCCATGTGTGTAGGCACGTAAGTTATTTAAGAAAATGTTTCCAGACTCTGAGATTGCAAAAAATTTTGCCTGGTCTTCCACTAAGACGGCAGCTATGATGAACCTGACACTGAAACCTGAATGTTCAGAGGATTTGTACAAGTTAATCCAGACAGAAAAAAGGCCATACGGTATTATGGTTGATGAAAGCAATGACATCATGTGTGAGAAGGAGTGTGCCATTTTAGTCAGGTACTACAGTGAAGCACAGGATAAGGTGAGAGTTGGATTTGTAGACATGCCAGTGTGCAATGATGCCAAAGCTGCCAACATATTCAACTGCATTGCATCATCCATGCATGACAAAGGCCTTGAATGGTGTAATTGCGTAGGATTCAGCAGTGACAACTGCAATGTCATGATTGGTAAAAACAACTCTGTCTTATCAAGAGTGAAAGCACAGGCACCATATATATACAGTGTTGGCTGTCCAAGTCACTTGGTTAACATATGTGCCAAAACTGCTGCTAAAGAGCTCTCATTGTCACCTGAGGAATTGCTAATTGACATCTACTACTACTTTGAGAAAAGTTCAAAAAGAAGAGAAGACCTTAAGCAGTTTCAGGACTTTTCCAATGTAGCCCAGCAGAGACTACAAAAGCACTGTCCAACACGTTGGCTTTCTTTGGGAAAAGGTTTGGACCATCTGCTCAACCAATGGCCAGCCTTTAGTTCTTATTTTGAATCGCATAGTGAGAATCAGAAGTCCTGTGACATTCAGAAGAGGTTGACAGACCCCACTATGAAACTTTACACTTGTTTTCTCCACAATGTCACACAGTGCTTTGATAATTTTAATTTGATTTTTCAAAACAAGGCACCAGTTCTTTTCAAGTTAAATGACAGTGTGGAAGAACTCCTGCATGACATAGCAAGCAGATTTATTGTTCCAAAGGTATTGAGAGAACTGAAATTGCAGGAGATAGATGTGAGCAACCCTGAAATTCACTGTCCAGATGAAGAACTTTTTGTTGGGTTCTTGGCATGGAGGCATTTGCTAAGTGAGGAAGCACTCTCCACTCACAAGACGAAGCAATTCTTCAAAGATGCCAGAGCATTCTATGTCAGAAGCTTTCAAAAAGTAAAGGAAAAGTTCCCAATGAGAGACCAAATCTTGACAAATCTGCCAGTGGTCAATCCAGAGAACCAAAATGATGTGAAACCAGAGCAAATTTTGACTTTGGCAGAGAGATTTCCAAATGTGATGAAGGCAGATGCCAGAGAATAACTCCATTTAGAAATCCTGGATTATGTCTCAACAAACCTGGAAGCACTGGTGCCGGGATACCTCCCTGAAATGACTTTTTGCAGGTTGGGATGCCTGCTAACATCTGATCTGTTTCTGCTGAACTGGGAAACTGTGGCATGAGGTTTGAGAGTTTCTCCCAGTGAAGGAGAAAGTGTACTCTGATTTTTTTATCCGTTTTATTTATTTATTTTTTTTATAGCAATGTTTGTTAGGCTGTGCCTAGTAGTTGGTGTATGGGGATACCTTGCACGCTGCCAAACACACACAGGTTTGACAATATGGACGTCAATCAGCTATACCAGAGACGCACTGCTTGCGCTTCGCCATGTTGGGCCTCCTCCTCTGAATCTGCCTGGTTGTGTGGGGTCGTCATCTGAACGCAATAGAAGGCATAGGAGACGAGGTCAACGAGGTGGAATACGGCAACGCCTCCGACGACGAGGACATAGACCACCTTTACCATCGATGATACTATGCAATGCCAGATCACTGCATGGTAAAATGGAGGAACTTCGAGCTAACTCCAAAGTATGTTTTGAATATCGCACTGCAAGTATGATGGTGTTTACGGAAACATGGCTGCATCGGGATGTGCCGGACGCTGCTCTGGGGCTGGAAGGATTCTCGCTGGTGTGGGCGGACAGGAATGCCCAGTCAGGGAAAATCAGAGGTGGCGGTCTGGCTGTGTATGTGAGTAACGCTTGGTGTAAACAGTACACAATTAAGGACACAATCTGCTGTCCTGATGCTGAAGTTCTGTGCTTGAAAATGAGACCTTTTTATCTACTGAGGGAGTTTGGTAGCGTCGTTGTTTGTGCGGTCTATGTCCCTCCTAGTGGAAATGCAGTTAGAGCAGCAGAGTGTATAGCGGACTGTGTTCACAAACAATTACAGTGCTCACCAGAGGCTCCCGTATTTATATTAGGTGATTTTAATCAATGCAAGCTGGAACTGTTCTTGCCTGGGTTTGAACAATATATAAAATGTGGGACAAGAAAGGACAGAACTCTAGATAAGTGCTATGGTAATATTAAAAAGGCTTATGAAGCCAGAGCGAAACCACCGTTGGCTAATTCAGACCACAACACTATCCATCTAATTCCTACATACAGGACTATGCTCAAACAAAGTAAACCGTGCATGAAGGAAGTAACTGTATGGTCGGACGATGCCATAGAGAGACTCAAAGGTTGTTTCCTCTGCACAGATTGGAATGTTTTTAATGATATGGACATTGATATGACTACAGAGACAATAACGGAGTATATACATTTTTGTGTTGACAATGTACTCACTAAAAAGAATGTTATTATATATCCAAATAACAAACCTTATATAACTAAAGAAATTAAGAGTTGCATTAACAGGAAAAATGCTGCGTTTAAAAACCATGATCTTGCTGGGTTGAAAATAATACAAAAAGAGCTTAATCATAAGCTAAAAGAAGCAAGGGGGCGACAGAAAGATCTTATTGAGCGTCAGTTTTCCACTTCAAATTCGAAAAAAATTTGTAATACAATGAATGCTGTTACTTATATGGAAACAAAAAGATCACTTATAAATACTAGTGACAATTTACGGAAAGCTAATGAATTTAATGATTTTTATCTGCGGTTTCAAAATCACGATTTCTCTGACAAATGCAGATCTGTTATGGACTCTCTGACGGATGATATGGGCAGTAAATTACATATAGATAGTTCTAAGGTGCAATTAATGTTTCATCAGTTCTGTACAAAGAAATCTAAGGGACCTGATGGGATTTCTTCTCAACTTTTGAAAACCTGTGCTGCAGAACTTACTCCAGTGTTGTGTACACTTTTTCAGCGCTCATTGGATTCACATACAGTCCCTGCGCTCTGGAAAAAAGCAGTGATTATTCCAATTCCAAAAAAACCACATCCGTCCGAGAATAATGATTTTAGACCTGTAGCATTGACATCAATAATAATGAAATGCTTTGAGAAGTACATTGTGTCCTTATTGAAAAATGAAGTTATGTCAAAACTAGACCCATGGCAGTTTGTGTACAGACAGGGCAGAAGCACGGATGATGCAGTTGGACGTATCACTCATCTAGTATCCAAACATTTGGAGGATTCAAAAGCATACGCGCGCCTACTTTTTATTGATTTTAGTTCAGCTTTTAATACCTTGCAACCGTATTTATTACTGGAAAAACTAAAAGTGATGGGTGTAAATCCTTCTATTATTAGATGGTATTTTTCTTTTTTAACAAATAGAACCCAACAGGTTAAAGTTAATGGGAAGATCTCCGATTCTCATGTAATCAGTACAGGAGCCCCGCAAGGGTGTGTGAGCTCCCCAGTTCTCTTCACACTGTATACAAACAGTTGTGTGAGGAATAATATTAATAACTATATTGTGAAATTTAGTGATGATACTGCGATTCTTAGCTTGTTATATAAAGATCAGGACATTTTGTCTTACTGCTCTGAGATTAATCAGTTTATAGAGTGGTGTGATGCTAACCACCTGATTGTAAATGTGAAGAAAACGGAGATGATATTTGATCCTAAGTCAATCGGAAACCATAGCGCTATTTATATTCATGATGTCCCTATCAAACAAGTGTCCTCATATAAATATCTGGGTGTTTATGTTGACTGTTCTCTTACATGGCAGGTTCATATAGATTCTTTGTGCACTCGGTTACAACAGAGAATGTATTTCTTGAGAAGGCTCAGACTTTATGGGGTCAGTAGTAGGATTATGATGTTGTTTTATCAGGCTGTACTGGAGAATATGATCAATTATGGAATACATCTTTGGTATGGTAATTTAACAGTACACCTGAAATCTAGGCTTAGTCGACTTATTAAAACGGCCATGAAGGTCATGGGCAGAATAGAACCTCTTTATCTTCGGACCCTCTATGAATAATCTACATTGAGGGAGGCAAATAAGATTATGCATGATACAACACATGTCCTGTACTCTGAGTTTGTAATGCTGCCATCGGGGAGAAGACTAAGAATGCCTAGCTGTAGACTAAACCGGTTTAAGAATTCATTTATCCCTTCAGCGGTAAAGTTATTAAATAATACCAAGCAGAAATAATTATTATAAGCATGGTATTTGTGTAATGGTTTAAATTTTTTTTACATTTTTGTGATGATTCTCTAGTGGTGACAATCACTTTTTAGTGTATAGAGTGGCGTGATGCCAATTACTCTCTAATGTACAGGACGGTGTAATGACAATTACTTACCAGTGTATAGAGTGGTGTGATGCCAAGTTGTCTCCAGTGTATACAGTAGTGTGAGGCCAACTACTTGATTGTAAATCTTTTTTTTTTTTTTTTTTCTTTTTTGCATTGTGTTTGTTTTATATGTCTGGTGTTGCAGTGGTTGTATTCGTGAGCCCAAAACAAATTTCCCAGTGGAACAATAAAGTATACCTACCTACCTACTCCTTCATGTGTGTCTGTCTGTCTGTGTCTCTATCACAGTGAGCACAGACTCCTTCATGTGTGTCTGTCTGTCTGTGTCTCTATCACAGTGAGCACAGGCTCCTTCATGTGTGTCTGTCTGTCTGTGTCTCTATCACAGTGAGCACAGACTCCTTCATGTGTGTCTGTCTGTCTGTGTCTCTATCACAGTGAGCACAGGCTCCTTCATGTGTGTCTGTCTGTCTGTGTCTCTTTCACAGTGAGCACAGACTCCTTCATGTGTGTCTGTCTGTCTGTCTGTGTCTCTTTCACAGTGAGCACAGACTCCTTCATGTGTGTCTGTCTGTCTGTGTCTCTGTCACAGTGAGCACAGCCTCCTTCATGTGTGTCTGTCTGTCTGTCTGTGTCTCTTTCACAGTGAGCACAGACTCCTTCATGTGTGTCTGTCTGTCTGTCTGTGTCTCTATCACAGTGAGCACAGACTCCTTCATGTGTGTCTGTCTGTCTGTGTCTCTATCACAGTGAGCACAGGCTCCTTCATGTGTGTCTGTCTGTCTGTGTCTCTATCACAGTGAGCACAGGCTCCTTCATGTGTGTCTGTCTGTCTGTGTCTCTTTCACAGTGAGCACAGACTCCTTCATGTGTGTCTGTCTGTCTGTGTCTCTGTCACAGTGAGCACAGACTCCTTCATGTGTGTCTGTCTGTCTGTCTGTGTCTCTTTCACAGTGAGCACAGACTCCTTCATGTGTGTCTGTCTGTCTGTGTCTCTTTCACAGTGAGCACAGGCTCCTTCATGTGTGTCTGTCTGTCTGTGTCTCTTTCACAGTGAGCACAGGCTCCTTCATGTGTGTCTGTCTGTCTGTGTCTCTTTCACAGTGAGCACAGACTCCTTCATGTGTGTCTGTCTGTCTGTGTCTCTTTCACAGTGAGCACAGACTCCTTCATGTGTGTCTGTCTGTCTGTCTGTGTCTCTTTCACAGTGAGCACAGACTCCTTCATGTGTGTCTGTCTGTCTGTCTGTGTCTCTTTCACAGTGAGCACAGACTCCTTCATGTGTGTCTGTCTGTCTGTCTGTGTCTCTTTCACAGTGAGCACAGACTCCTTCATGTGTGTCTGTCTGTCTGTCTGTGTCTCTTTCACAGTGAGCACAGACTCCTTCATGTGTGTCTGTCTGTCTGTGTCTCTATCACAGTGAGCACAGGCTCCTTCATGTGTGTGTGTCTGTCTGTGTCTCTTTCACAGTGAGCACAGACTCCTTCATGTGTGTCTGTCTGTCTGTCTGTGTCTCTATCACAGTGAGCACAGGCTCCTTCATGTCTGTCTGTCTGTCTGTGTCTCTGTCACAGTGAGCACAGGCTCCTTCATGTGTGTCTGTCTGTCTGTGTCTCTATCACAGTGAGCACAGGCTCCTTCATGTGTGTCTGTCTGTCTGTGTCTCTTTCACAGTGAGCACAGACTCCTTCATGTCTGTCTGTCTGTCTGTCTGTGTCTCTATCACATTGAGCACAGGCTCCTTCATGTGTGTCTGTCTGTCTGTGTCTCTTTCACAGTGAGCACAGGCTCCTTCATGTGTGTCTGTCTGTCTGTGTCTCTTTCACAGTGAGCACAGACTCCTTCATGTGTGTCTGTCTGTCTGTCTGTGTCTCTATCACAGTGAGCACAGGCTCCTTCATGTGTGTCTGTCTGTCTGTGTCTCTTTCACAGTGAGCACAGACTCCTTCATGTGTGTCTGTCTGTCTGTCTGTGTCTCTTTCACAGTGAGCACAGACTCCTTCATGTGTGTCTGTCTGTGTCTCTGTCACAGTGCGCACATACTCCTTCATGTGTGTCTGTCTGTCTGTCTGTGTCTCTATCACAGTGAGCACAGGCTCCTTCATGTCTGTCTGTCTGTGTCTCTGTAACAGTGAGCACATACTCCTTCATGTGTGTCTGTCTGTCTGTCTGTCTGTGTCTCTATCACACTGAGCACAGGCTCCTTCATGTGTGTCTGTCTGTCTGTGTCTCTTTCACAGTGAGCACAGACTCCTTCATGTGTGTCTGTCTGTCTGTCTGTTTGTCTGTGTCTCTATCACAGTGAGCACAGGCTCCTTCATGTTTGTCTGTCTGTCTGTGTCTCTGTCACAGTGAGCACAGACTCCTTCATGTCTGTCTGTCTGTCTGTCTGTGTCTCTATCACAGTGAGCACAGACTCCTTCATGTGTGTCTGTCTGTCTGTCTGTTTGTCTGTGTCTCTATCACAGTGAGCACAGGCTCCTTCATGTTTGTCTGTCTGTCTGTGTCTCTGTCACAGTGAGCACAGACTCCTTCATGTGTGTCTGTCTGTCTGTCTGTTTGTCTGTGTCTCTATCACAGTGAGCACAGACTCCTTCATGTGTGTCTGTCTGTGTCTCTGTCACAGTGAGCACAGACTCCTTCATGTGTGTCTGTCTGTCTGTCTGTGTCTCTGTCACAGTGAGCACAGACTCCTTCATGTGTGTCTGTCTGTCTGTGTCTCTATCACAGTGAGCACAGACTCCATGTGTGTCTGTCTGTCTGTCTGTTTGTCTGTGTCTCTGTCACAGTGAGCACAGGCTCCTTCATGTTTGTCTGTCTGTCTGTGTCTCTGTCACAGTGAGCACAGACTCCTTCATGTGTGTCTGTCTGTCGGTGTCTCTATCACAGTGAGCACAGACTCCTTCATGTGTGTCTGTCTGTCTGTGTCTCTATCACAGTGAGCACAGACTCCATGTGTGTCTGTCTGTCTGTCTGTTTGTCTGTGTCTCTGTCACAGTGAGCACAGGCTCCTTCATGTTTGTCTGTCTGTCTGTGTCTCTGTCACAGTGAGCACAGACTCCTTCATGTCTGTCTGTCTGTTTGTCTGTGTCTCTATCACAGTGAGCACAGACTCCTTCATGTGTGTCTGTCTGTCTGTCTGTGTCTCTGTCACAGTGAGCACAGACTCCTTCATGTGTGTCTGTCTGTCTGTGTCTCTCTCACAGTGAGCACAGACTCCTTCATGTCTGTTTGTCTGTCTGTCAAAGTGAGCACAGACTCCTTCATGTGTGTCTGTCTGTCTGTCTGTGTGTCTGTCACATTGAGCACAGACTCCTTCATGTGTGTCTGTCTGTTTGTCTGTGTCTCTGTCACAGTGAGCACAGGCTCCTTCATGTTTGTCTGTCTGTCTGTGTCTCTGTCACAGTGAGCACAGACTCCTTCATGTCTGTCTGTCTGTCTGTGTCTCTATCACAGTGAGCCCAGGCTCCTTCATGTTTGTCTGTCTGTCTGTGTCTCTGTCACAGTGAGCACAGACTCCTTCATGTGTGTCTGTCTGTCTGTGTCTCTCTCACAGTGAGCACAGACTCCTTCATGTGTGTCTGTCTGTCTGTCTGTGTCTCTGTCACAGTGAGCACAGACTCCTTCATGTGTGTCTGTCTGTCTGTCTGTGTCTCTATCACAGTGAGCACAGACTCCTTCATGTGTGTCTGTCTGTGTGTCTGTCACAGTGAGCACAGACTCCTTCATGTGTGTCTGTCTGTCTGTCTGTCTGTATCTCTGTCACAGTGAGCACAGGCTCCTTCATGTTTGTCTGTCTGTCTGTCTGTGTGTCTGTCACAGTGAGCACAGACTCCTTCATGTGTGTCTGTCTGTCTGTGTCTCTCTCACAGTGAGCACAGGCTCCTTCATGTCTGTTTGTCTGTCTGTGTGTCTGTCACATTGAGCACAGACTCCTTCATGTGTGTCTGTCTGTCTGTGTCTCTCTCACAGTGAGCACAGACTCCTTCATGTGTGTCTGTCTGTGTGTCTGTCACATTGAGCACAGACTCCTTCATGTGTGTCTGTCTGTCTGTGTCTCTGTCACAGTGAGCACAGACTCCTTCATGTGTGTCTGTCTGTCTGTCTGTGTCTCTATCACAGTGAGCACAGACTCCTTCATGTGTGTCTGTCTGTCTGTCTGTGTGTCTGTCACAGTGAGCACAGACTCCTTCATGTGTGTCTGTCTGTGTCTCTATCACAGTGAGCACAGACTCCTTCATGTGTGTCTGTCTGTCTGTCTGTCTGTTTGTCTGTGTCTCTATCACAGTGAGCACAGACTCCTTCATGTGTGTCTGTCTGTCTGTCTGTCTGTCTGTGTCTCTATCACAGTGAGCACAGGCTCCTTCATGTCTGTCTGTCTGTGTCTCTGTAACAGTGAGCACATACTCCTTCATGTGTGTCTGTCTGTCTGTCTGTGTCTCTATCACAGTGAGCACAGACTCCTTCATGTGTGTCTGTCTGTCTGTCTGTGTGTCTGTCACAGTGAGCACAGACTCCTTCATGTGTGTCTGTCTGTGTCTCTATCACAGTGAGCACAGACTCCTTCATGTGTGTCTGTCTGTCTGTCTGTCTGTTTGTCTGTGTCTCTATCACAGTGAGCACAGACTCCTTCATGTGTGTCTGTCTGTCTGTCTGTCTGTCTGTGTCTCTATCACAGTGAGCACAGGCTCCTTCATGTCTGTCTGTCTGTGTCTCTGTAACAGTGAGCACATACTCCTTCATGTGTGTCTGTCTGTCTGTCTGTGTCTCTGTCACAGTGAGCACATACTCCTTCATGTGTGTCTGTCTGTCTGTGTCTCTGTCACATTGAGCACATACTCCTTCATGTGTGTCTGTCTGTCTGTCTGTGTCTCTATCACAGTGAGCACAGACTCCTTCATGTGTGTCTGTCTGTCTGTCTGTGTCTCTATCACAGTGAGCACAGACTCCTTCATGTGTGTCTGTTTGTCTGTCTGTCTGTATCTCTGTCACATTGAGCACAGGCTCCTTCATGTCTGTCTGTCTGTCTGTGTCTCTGTCACAGTGAGCACAGACTTCTTCATGTGTGTCTGTCTGTCTGTCTGTCTGTGTGTCTGTCACAGTGAGCACAGACTCCTTCATGTGTGTCTGTCTGTCTGTCTGTCTGTCTGTGTCTCTATCACAGTGAGCACAGGCTCCTTCATGTCTGTCTGTCTGTGTCTCTGTAACAGTGAGCACATACTCCTTCATGTGTGTCTGTCTGTCTGTCTGTGTCTCTATCACAGTGAGCACAGACTCCTTCATGTGTGTCTGTCTGTCTGTCTGTGTCTCTATCACAGTGAGCACAGACTCCTTCATGTGTGTCTGTCTGTCTGTCTGTGTCTCTATCACAGTGAGCACAGACTCCTTCATGTGTGTCTGTCTGTCTGTGTCTCTATCACAGTGAGCACAGACTCCTTCATGTGTGTCTGTCTGTGTGTCTGTCACAGTGAGCACAGACTCCTTCATGTGTGTCTGTCTGTCTGTCTGTGTCTCTGTCACAGTGAGCACAGACTCCTTCATGTGTGTCTGTCTGTCTGTGTCTCTCTCACAGTGAGCACAGACTCCTTCATGTCTGTTTGTCTGTCTGTCAAAGTGAGCACAGACTCCTTCATGTGTGTCTGTCTGTCTGTCTGTGTGTCTGTCACATTGAGCACAGACTCCTTCATGTGTGTCTGTCTGTCTGTCTGTTTGTCTGTGTCTCTGTCACAGTGAGCACAGGCTCCTTCATGTTTGTCTGTCTGTCTGTGTCTCTGTCACAGTGAGCACAGACTCCTTCATGTCTGTCTGTCTGTCTGTGTCTCTATCACAGTGAGCCCAGGCTCCTTCATGTTTGTCTGTCTGTCTGTGTCTCTGTCACAGTGAGCACAGACTCCTTCATGTGTGTCTGTCTGTCTGTGTCTCTCTCACAGTGAGCACAGACTCCTTCATGTGTGTCTGTCTGTCTGTCTGTGTCTCTGTCACAGTGAGCACAGACTCCTTCATGTGTGTCTGTCTGTCTGTCTGTGTCTCTATCACAGTGAGCACAGACTCCTTCATGTGTGTCTGTCTGTGTGTCTGTCACAGTGAGCACAGACTCCTTCATGTGTGTCTGTCTGTCTGTCTGTATCTCTGTCACAGTGAGCACAGGCTCCTTCATGTGTGTCTGTCTGTCTGTCTGTGTGTCTGTCACAGTGAGCACAGACTCCTTCATGTCTGTTTGTCTGTCTGTCTGTCTGTGTGTCTGTCACATTGAGCACAGACTCCTTCATGTGTGTCTGTCTGTCTGTGTCTCTCTCACAGTGAGCACAGACTCCTTCATGTGTGTGTGTGTCTGTCACATTGAGCACAGACTCCTTCATGTGTGTCTGTCTGTCTGTGTCTCTGTCACAGTGAGCACAGACTCCTTCATGTGTGTCTGTCTGTCTGTCTGTGTCTCTATCACAGTGAGCACAGACTCCTTCATGTGTGTCTGTCTGTCTGTCTGTGTGTCTGTCACAGTGAGCACAGACTCCTTCATGTGTGTCTGTCTGTGTCTCTATCACAGTGAGCACAGACTCCTTCATGTGTGTCTGTCTGTCTGTCTGTCTGTTTGTCTGTGTCTCTATCACAGTGAGCACAGACTCCTTCATGTGTGTCTGTCTGTCTGTCTGTCTGTGTCTCTATCACAGTGAGCACAGGCTCCTTCATGTCTGTCTGTCTGTGTCTCTGTAACAGTGAGCACATACTCCTTCATGTGTGTCTGTCTGTCTGTCTGTGTCTCTGTCACAGTGAGCACATACTCCTTCATGTGTGTCTGTCTGTCTGTGTCTCTGTCACATTGAGCACATACTCCTTCATGTGTGTCTGTCTGTCTGTCTGTGTCTCTATCACAGTGAGCACAGACTCCTTCATGTGTGTCTGTCTGTCTGTCTGTGTCTCTATCACAGTGAGCACAGACTCCTTCATGTGTGTCTGTTTGTCTGTCTGTCTGTATCTCTGTCACATTGAGCACAGGCTCCTTCATGTCTGTCTGTCTGTGTCTCTGTCACAGTGAGCACAGACTTCTTCATGTGTGTCTGTCTGTCTGTCTGTCTGTGTGTCTGTCACAGTGAGCACAGACTCCTTCATGTGTGTCTGTCTGTCTGTCTGTCTGTCTGTGTCTCTATCACAGTGAGCACAGGCTCCTTCATGTCTGTCTGTCTGTGTCTCTGTAACAGTGAGCACATACTCCTTCATGTGTGTCTGTCTGTCTGTCTGTGTCTCTATCACAGTGAGCACAGACTCCTTCATGTGTGTCTGTCTGTCTGTCTGTGTGTCTGTCACAGTGAGCACAGACTCCTTCATGTGTGTCTGTCTGTGTCTCTATCACAGTGAGCACAGACTCCTTCATGTGTGTCTGTCTGTCTGTCTGTTTGTCTGTGTCTCTTTCACAGTGAGCACAGACTCCTTCATGTGTGTCTGTCTGTCTGTCTGTTTGTCTGTGTCTCTATCACAGTGAGCACAGACTCCTTCATGTTTGTCTGTCTGTGTGTCTCTGTCACAGTGAGCACAGACTCCTTCATGTCTGTCTTTCTGTGTCTCTGTCACAGTGAGCACAGACTCCTTCATGTGTGTCTGTCTGTTTGTCTGTGTCTCTATCACAGTGAGCACAGGCTCCTTCATGTCTGTCTGTCTGTGTCTCTGTCACAGTGAGCACAGACTCCTTCATGTGTGTCTGTCTGTCTGTGTCTCTATCACATTGAGCACAGGCTTCTTCATGTGTGTCTGTCTGTCTGTCTGTGTCTCTATCACATTGAGCACAGGCTTCTTCATGTGTGTCTGTCTGTCTGTGTCTCTTTCACAGTGAGCACAGACTCCTTCATGTGTGTCTGTCTGTCTGTCTGTGTCTCTATCACATTGAGCACAGGCTTCTTCATGTGTGTCTGTCTGTCTGTGTCTCTTTCACAGTGAGCACAGACTCCTTCATGTGTGTCTGTCTGTCTGTCTGTGTCTCTATCACATTGAGCACAGGCTTCTTCATGTGTGTCTGTCTGTCTGTGTCTCTTTCACAGTGAGCACATACAATTCAATTCAATTTAATTCAAAGGGGCTTTATTGGCATGAATGTAAACAATACAATATTGCCAAAGCAGAACTACATCTTAAGCTATACATTTAGTTTAATAAATTTAACACATACAAAAATAAATTATAAAAATAAATATAAAACAGGTTCAGAACTGCTGAAGACCACAGTGTTTAAATAAGTGAAGAGAACTGACATATACTGACACATAAATGAATACACACACACACACTGAGGGTCACTGTGGTGAACATTGGGGTGACACACGGGGGTAACACACATAACACAGATTCACCCGCTGTCTCTCAGACTGTGACACGTTAAAACGTATCTTGCAGCCAGTGCTGCTGTGTGTCCCTCTCCAAGTATTATGTTCATTTGTTCTTGTTCTGTCATTGTTATAAATTTGTCTATGCTGTGTGTTAATTTATCCATATAAATGTCCCTTGTATTTTTAAATTTTGGGCAGTGAAGGAGAAAGTGCACCTCTGTCTCAACCTCACCTGTCGTACAGTGAGCACACACCCTTTCTTCTCTGGGTAACAATGTTTTTCTGTGTCTGCCTCTCTCGATGGCGAGACTGTGCTCACTGAGCCTGTACTTGCTCAGGATCTGTCTCTCTCTCTCACTGTCTGTCTCTCTCTCTCACTGTCTGTCTCTCTCTCGATGGCGAGACTGTGCTCACTGAGCCTGTACTTGCTCAGGATCTGTCTCTCTCTCTCACTGTCTGTCTCTCTCTCTCACTGTCTGTCTCTCTCTCGATGGCGAGACTGTGCTCACTGAGCCTGTGCTTGCTCAGGATCTGTCTCTCTCTCTCACTGTCTGTCTCTCTCTCTCACTGTCTGTCTCTCTCGATGGCGAGACTGTGCTCACTCAGCCTGTACTTGCTCAGGATCTGTCTCTCTCTCTCTGTCTGTCTGTCTCTCTCTCTGTCTGTCTGTCTCTCTCTTTCGCTGTCTGTCTCTCTCGATGGCGAGACTGTGCTCACTGAGCCTGTACTTGCTCAGGATCTGTCTCTCTCTCTCACTGTCTGTCTGTCTCTCTCTCTCACTGTCTGTCTCTCTCGATGGCGAGACTGTGCTCACTCAGCCTGTACTTGCTCAGGATCTGTCTCTCTCTCTCACTGTCTGTCTGTCTCTCTCTCTCACTGTCTGTCTCTCTCGATGGCGAGACTGTGCTCACTGAGCCTGTACTTGCTCAGGATCTGTCTCTCTCTCTCACTGTCTGTCTGTCTCTCTCTCTCACTGTCTGTCTCTCTCGATGGCGAGACTGTGCTCACTCAGCCTGTACTTGCTCAGGATCTGTCTCTCTCTCTCACTGTCTGTCTCTCTCTCTCACTGTCTGTCTCTCTCTCGATGGCGAGACTGTGCTCACTGAGCCTGTACTTGCTCAGGATCTGTCTCTCTCTCTCACTGTCTGTCTCTCTCTCTCACTGTCTGTCTCTCTCTCGATGGCGAGACTGTGCTCACTGAGCCTGTGCTTGCTCAGGATCTGTCTCTCTCTCTCACTGTCTGTCTCTTTCTCTCACTGTCTGTCTCTCTCGATGGCGAGACTGTGCTCACTCAGCCTGTACTTGCTCAGGATCTGTCTCTCTCTCTCACTGTCTGTCTGTCTCTCTCTCTCACTGTCTGTCTCTCTCGATGGCGAGACTGTGCTCACTCAGCCTGTACTTGCTCAGGATCTGTCTCTCTCTCTCACTGTCTGTCTGTCTCTCTCTCTCACTGTCTGTC
>NC_068321.1:28379875-28458375 GCF_025860055.1 Xyrauchen texanus | reverse complement strand
CTCCTCGTCAGTCAGTGAATGTATATAAATAAATACAAATATATAAATTGGTTTGCTAATATTGTGGGCTTCCCTTCAGAGGGGCTCTGGTCAATAGAGGAGAGATGTGTAATAATCTGCAACACCTGAATCCAATCTACAAATCATCAAGACACAGATATAATACAATCTCACACAGTCCATGAAGTAGTAAAACAGTGTTGAGTGGAGCAGATCAATGAGTCTGTCACAGAAAGGATGAGTTGTCTCTATACTTCAAAAACGCAGTTCTTGAATTCATGTCATTAATTATTTTCTGAATTTAATTTGTAATAGGCTAACCAGACAGATCTCGTTTTACTGCTAAGTGAATGCATGGCATGAAAGCCCCTATTGAAGGTAAATCTTGTACTGTTTATTTTGACCAGCAGAGGCGGCTTCTCGCTATAGCGGCTTTAAATCATTCGTCTTTTACTGGTTACTTGTTCGTGCCAGTTTTGCAATCAATAAATGGACCAGAGAGCAAGAGCAACTGAAATAAACATCATCGTTAACAGCTTCAAGGTGAGGCGCATACTAGTTATGTTATATTGTTGTGTATTATATAAAATGAATGCATTTAAACAAGAATACAATATTAATAACATTAGAAAAATAAATGAAGTGAGTAATAAAGTATCTGCAAATAACAACAAAAGTTAGCACATTACAGCATAGATTACTTTGCTGGGAAACAAGTGACTGAAAATAAGCATCGTAATGCATAATGTAGTCGGCTGGTGCGGGTCCTGATGCTGCGATACCGCCTGCCTGATGGCAGCAGTGAGAACAGACCATGACTCGTGTGCTGGAGTCTCTGGTGATCCTCCGAGCTTTTATCACACGCCGCCTGTTATAGATGTGCTGGACAATAGACACAGTGAGAGACAGTGCAGCACCGACCAGTACACATTTGTAATCGAACAGCAGTCCCTCATTGGAAAGAGATCCGCGCACTCAACTCGCAGAGCTTGTTGATCAGAGACTGAACTTGTGCCAGTAGAATGATGGGCAGCGGGGGGTCGATTTGTGCAACGTCTTAGTCTGACGAGAACACTAGTTCTCCTTCCCCTTTTCCGGCTGCATTTCCGTGGCCGGTCTGCCCAGAGAAAGGGCTCTGCTGTCGTGTTTGTCGACAGTGGGTCCGGTATTCGGTGTGCTATTGCAGAACCATTGTCCAAAAGTGTTTGTCTATCGTAGACAAAAATGCCACGCTCCAAACCACTGAGGTCACTTTTTCCCCATTCTGATGGTTGATGTGAAATTGAAGCTCCTGACCCGTATCTGCATGATTTTATGCACTGCAGCCACACAATTGGCTGATTAGATAATCACATGGGCTGGTTTGAGTATTTCTGGGATTTTCCCACACAAAAGTCTCTAGAATTTCCTCCGAATGAAAAACACATCCAGTGATGGTCAGTTCTGTGTATGGAAACACTTGATGAGAGGTCAACAGAGAATGGTCAGACTCGTGTGAACTTATAAAGTCTACGGTAACTCTGATAACCGCTCTGTACAATTGTGGTGTAGTTGTGTACACTGCCTGGCCAAAAACAAATTTGCATACAATGTCACAGAGTTGCATTCATTTTTGGCCGAGATCTTGTATTGATGAAAACGATTCCTCATGCTCCCTGAACCACTCTTTCACTATTTGAATCCAATAATGATCCAATCATAGACTCTTAAGTGTGTGTGGTTTGGCCAGGCATTGTGAATGTCTCACAAATGCTGTTGTAGAGTCAGTGCTGCTTGAGTCCAGCAGGGGGAGCTGATCATCATCATTATCACACAGTGATTCATAAGAGGAACACAAAACATTACATTTGCTAAGTGTCTTGATGCTTGCAGCAGCTGTTGATACGATTATTTAAGATCAGATCAGATCAAACATCGCTCGGTTTAAGTTCATCAGATGTCACTGTCTTTAGCCTATCCTACCTCGTAGGTCTTGATCTTTTTGACTGTTCCCAACGATTACATTCATCAAGCTCAAGCATTCAACCCTGTTAGCCAAGTTACTGTATATATTATAAATGTGTGTCTTCTGTTAAACACATTTAACAGTACTGACTACGGAGTCACATCAGAACACGATGCAGAACAACAAACCGACCCGATGCCTTTACTGCACCGTGTGCTGAACTGAAGAGAGATTGAGTTTTACTGTTGACTCAGTGCTGGTGAAGACACAAACAACTAGTTTACTGACCGTGTCTTACACACACACACACACACGCACACGCACACACATGCACACACTACACTTCCTGTGATATACAACACAACAGGCTGGAACCAACTGGCCCGTCACCATGGCAACCGTCAGATCTGTGATTATCTAAAGAAGAGTGCAGAACTGATGAAACACACACACACACACACACACACATATATATATAGACATGCATACTAATACACACGTCTTTAGAGTGAGTGGGGGGAATAGAACAGAGGGACAGAGAAGATGAGGTAAAGAACTGATTTCTTCTTTTTGTCTCTCACCAGTTTGATATTTTAGGGGTCAGAATTGAGGCTGCTTGATGCAGCTATCTTTACATGGCCTACTTACACACACACACACACACACACACACACACACACGAGAGAGAGAGATGAGCTTAGTTTCAGTGGAATCTTTCTGAAATCTGATGGCTTTCCTGCCAGTGTTTTCAGATGTTTGTGTGTTATAACGCAGTATTGTATGTACATTATGTACTTGATTAATATTCATATGAAATCTCTTCACTTTGATTTCCATCTGTGGTCTTATTAGTGAGAGTCAATGGGTCTGATTCAGATCCTAGTGAGTTGACTTTAGAGGCAGCATTTTAAGGCATCACAGGTGCGCTCTTGACACGAAGGCAGTTCCAAAAGATAGGGTTAATCTTAATGACGTATATCTCCCCAGGTAGGCAATCCCAGAATGCACTGTGATGAGCTGGGTGGAAAAATGAATCCAAGTTGGCAGAAGCAGCGAGAGCAATTTGATTATAAAGATACTTTGAATCCATTCGATACTAAAAACTAATGATAAAACAGTTTAAAATAATAGAAAATGGACTATTTTACCCACAATGTGTGTGTGCTGTGTATATTTATACTCTGAGTATTGCATCGTTCCTCTTGTGCCACCTGTATTGAAATAAGTTGCATTTAAAAGCGGTATTTGAATATGGCGAGGAGCCTGTGAAGAGCTTTCCAAATCGTTCTTTTTTAGGCTCAATTTCAGAGGATGCTCCCATAGTAGACAGCTGTCTATGAAGTCAGGAGACAGCAAGGCAGCTCACTAGGTTTTGGAAAAGACCCATTGTGAAAATTAGCTGAAAAAACAGCGAGACACAGCACATGGGTCAAAGACGTCTGTCTAGCCCATGATTACATTTAAAAACACAGACACGTTCGGAGTGAACGGCCCCTTAAGTGGAGGTCTTTGGCGGTTGGGTTTGACTATGCCTTGTTCTGTTATCAGTGTCTCTTTGGATATAGATCACTGGAGAGAGACAGACAGATCTCTTGAGAGAGACAGACAGACAGACAGACAGATCTCTGGGGAGAGAGACAGACATTTACATTTATGCATTTGGCAGACGCTTTTATCCAAAGCAACATACAGTGCAATTATTACAGGGACAATCCCCCCGGAACAGTTAAGTGCCTTGCTCAAGGACACAATGGTGGTGGTCATGGGGTTAGAACCTGTGACCTTCTGATTAACAGCCCTGTGCTTTAGCCACTACGCCGCCACCACTCCAGACAGATCTCTGGTGACAGACCACAGATCTTTGGAGAGAGACAGACAGCGACAGACCAACAGATCTCTGGGGAGAGAGACAGACAGATCTCTGGAGAGAGACAGACAGAGACAGACAGAGACAGACCAACAGATCTCTGGGGAGAGACAGACAGATCTTTGGAGACAGACAGACAGACAGATCTCTGGTGACAGACCGACAGATCTTTGGAGAGTGACAGACATGCTCTGATCAATATGGGGTCTTCAATATGCCTGCACACTCATATGAAAACAATCAAATCTGCAGTAAAAGAGACAGACAGGACGAAAGGACCGGATGGTGAATGTTAAAACAGCAGCTGTAAAATGGGGGAGAGAGAGAGGGAGCGAGGAGCGTTGCCCCGAGATACAGGATGTCGTAACGAGGCGAGTGGGAGCGCTGAAGTGTGTGAGGGGAGCACAGAGTGAGACAGAGTGAGACGAGCTCATGTATGAGCACAGTTTCCCCCTGCTGGCCCGCTGCAGTGGTATCGCCCGCTGCCTTCACAGAGCTGTTATTATGCAGCGCAGCAGAGAGAGAGAGAGAGCGAGAGACACTGTGAGAGACTTGCTTCTCATCAGCAGACGACAGCAGCTGAACGAACAGAAACAAAACAATCAGACAGAGAGACAGACAGGAAACAGTGAGTCAGTGTAATATTCACATCCGATCCGCTCTGAAGCGTGTCCTCCATCCTTTCTTTTCCCGTGAGGAAGAGAAGAACGGAGGAGGAGGAAGACCCCCTCACCTCCAGCACGCAGACGCATAACGCTCCGGAAGAGAGACCGACAGATAGACTGAAAGACAGAACGAGGGTTTTATTCGTTGTGCTTCTGCTCCGTTTTTTCGGGAGCGAGTGGCGTGCTCATGTCCGTCAACTCAGAAAAATCCTCTTCCCCAGAAAGGTAAAACATCTTGATACCTCACATCTACCTGTCTGTCCATCCGCCTGTCCTCTATTTCATCCTCACCTGTCTCTCTCTGTCTCTCTGTCTGTCTGTATTGCCTGATGGAAAATGTATACACAGAAGAGCACTGTAATGCATCTCACACTGTACACACACACACACACACACACACACACACACACACACACACACACACACACACACAATCTCAGTGTTGCATGCTGTTATTTATTAGCATTTATATTAGCATAACAATATTGTGCATCAAAGCCACAAGAACACAAACAAAACAGACACATTATAACACACAAACAAAACAGACACACACACACACACACACACACAAACAGACACATTACAGCACAAACAAAACAGGCACACAAACAAAACAGACACACAAACAAAACGGACCCATAGGCGGAAATCGCGGGGGGGTCAGGGCCCCCCCCATCTGAGGGTTGTCCCCCCTAAAATATCATTAAAATATGTGTATTGTAAATAATATAATGATATATTCTTAAAATAATTGTTTAAGAAATAAAATAATACAAATGCAAATGGGGGAACAAAAAAAAAAAACCTTGGTGTCCCCTTCAAAAATTGCTCTTGAGGATTGTTATGTTTATTGTCCCCCCCCCAACAATTTGATGAAATTTTCGACGTTTCTGTAACGTTTAGAGAATGAATGAATGATTCAATGAAAGCCAAATGAACATCCATCCGATTGATGTGAAATTAGATAAACATGATTCCAACCCACAAAGCCTGTAAGTTCAGTCTTATGAGACGCACACACAGGACACATATCTGAACACAACTCGATGTAAAGCTGCTGTACATTACATATATGAATCGTTGGGATATTTGCACCAGGACATGCCTGAATACAATCCAAATACTGTGTGTGTGTGTGTGTGTGTGTGTGTGTGTGTGTGTGTGTGTGTGTGTGTGTGTGTGTGTGTGTGTGTGTAGATATTAAATAATAATAATATGGGAGCCAGAGGACATCCCTGTCGCACTCCAAGGTGAACAGGGAATGGCTCAGATTCCCGACCACGTAGTTTTACCCGGGCCCGCTCGCCATCATGAAGGTCCTTAATGATCGCGAGCAGCGGGTCAGGGACTACGAAAGCACGAAGAACAACCCAGAGCCCAGGCCTACTGATGGTATCATAGGCCTTGACCAGGTCAATAAAGCAGAGATGTAGGTCTTGCTGGAATTCCCTACACCTCTGCTGTAGCAGACGGACAGAGAATATGGCATCTGTGCAAGACCGCCCCTTCCTGAAACCACACTGGGGCTCCGCAAGCCTCTCCTCAGTGTGCCTGGCAAGGCGATGTTGAATAATCCTTGCCAGGACCTTTCCCGGCACACTAAGGAGTGAGATGCCCCGTAGATGTTACAATCTGTGCGGTCCCCCTTTTTAAAGAGAGGGACCACCAGGACATCCTTCCAATCCTGCGGAACCCACCCAGTGGTCCAGACTGTTGTTATGATGTCATGTAGGGCAGTCTGTGCACAAACACCACCCTCCCTCAGCATTTCACTGGGGAGATCATCTCTGCCCGGTGCCTTTCCTGGTCTCAGGCTCTGTACTTCCTCCAAAGATGGCACCTCAGCCAGCCACCCACAGGGAGCGACTTTATTATTTATATCTATTTCGACCACGTGGTTTGTGAAGCCTTCGATGGCTGTACTGGAGGAATTTCCATCTGGTACCATGGGAGGTTGATCGATGCCCGGTTGCAGTCAAGGGATGGCTCCCTATTGGTCAACCACATTATGTATGTGGATGATCTGGTGATTGATGCTCACTCAGAGGAGGAGTTGGGGGCTCTGCTGATGAACCTGGAGCTTGCCACTAAGAGATGGGGCCTTACCATCAGCCCAACCAAAACTAAGCACCTGCCTGGGTATTATGTACCATTGGACACTCCACCCCCACAGCTCCCAATTGGTGATGGGGCAGTTGTGGAGAGTGGAGTGTTTTCCATACCTGGGAAGTGTGCTTATGACCAGCTCCGGTTTGACAGTCGAGCGGCATTATCTTTTCATCGGTTGCATAAAGCTGTGTGGAAGCTAACCGGTTTGTCGCTCCGCACAAAGCTTCAGGTATTCTCGGCCACGGTCATTCCCTCCCTTCTCTATGCTTGTGTGGACCCCCCTAATGGAACATATTCGCCGGTTAGAAACATTTAGGCTGGCCTGCCTACGATCCATCCTGTGTTTAACCAGGATGGATTGTGTGAGGAGCTCACAAATCTTTGAACGATGTGGACAAAGTCCCATCGGTGAGCTCCTCCGGCAGGCAAGGTTGGCTGGGTCATGTAGCCCGCATGCCCGGCCACTGCATGCCTAAAAAGCTTTTGTTCGGCCGGATAGAGGGGGCTAAGCGGGCGCAGCACGGGCTGGAGAAGAGATGGAGTGATGTGGTACAGGAGGATGTGGAGCTGAGTGGACTTGCCGATGACTGGTACCAGCAGTGTCAATATCGGCCTCTTTGGAAGATGCTTGTGAAGGACACTACTGGCCAGTTGAAGGCAGTCGCCCTCCAACAACAACGGAGTGCAGAGGAGCGACACTCACAACGACGAGCAGAGCGCAGGGTGGCTAAAGCACAGCAAGTTGGCACAGTAGGGGGCACAGGTGGTGCATCAGCCAGTCATCTCAGTCATTCGACCCGTGTCACCTGTCGGATCTGTCCCGTGACCTCCTGCCAGCGGGCGTTCGACACTTCACGTGGTCTTAACGTGCACATAGCCTGGCACAAGCGTCGCGGTGACGTCACCGCCACTTTGTGGCGAATGGCGGTTGTTGTTGTGTGTGTAAGATATAGAAATGGCAGCTCAATCTGATCACATGTAGTATTGGTGAGTATTGATACAGATTTACCATCTGTAACCCAATTCACAAGCTCTTGATTCGATTCCAGTTCATTTGGATTCAATGTAGTTAAAATGTCCATTTTGATTACAAATTAAAGAAATTCTCTCCCAGCGAATGCTGTCCATTATACAGAGGACCTTACAACAGGGTACATTACAAAAAATATTAATTTAACAAATAATATTTTATGGGGGTTCTGGGTATCTCAGCGAGTATTGACGCTGACTATCACACCTGGAGTCATGAGTTTGAATCCAGGGCATGCTGAGTGACTCCAGTCAGGTCTCCTTAGCAACCAAATTGTCTCGGTTGCTAGGAAGGGTAGAGTCACATGGGGTAACCTCCTCGTGGACACTATAATGTGGTTATCGCTCTCGGTGGGGCGTGTGGCGAGTTGTGTGTTTGTGGATGCTATGGAGAATAGCGTGAAGCCTCAACATGCGCTACGTCTCCACGGTAATGCGCTCAACAAGTCACGAGACAAGATGCGCGGATTGACGGTCTCAGATGCGGATGCAACTGAGATT
Organism: Xyrauchen texanus; assembly: GCF_025860055.1. NCBI lineage: Eukaryota > Metazoa > Chordata > Actinopteri > Cypriniformes > Catostomidae > Xyrauchen > Xyrauchen texanus. The sequence goes on along the minus strand of NC_068321.1, from coordinate 28,450,256 downwards.
CGTCATCCACACCTGGATTGAGGCAAATAATAAAGAACCCAGCATAATCCCAAATAAAGAACTCCTGAGCAGAGCAGGAGTGCAAACCATCTCAGAAGTTGTGCAGCTGCGCCGCTGGAGATGGCTTGGACATGTCTGCAGAAAGCTGCCCAACTCTTCACTGGATGCCACAGGGAAAGTAAACCATGGCAGACCCAAGGAAACATGGTGCAGGACACTTTGAGAGAGAGCTGAAAGCAAGAAAACGGACCCTCCAGACAGCAGCTGACAGACAGGTGGCGCTCCCTTGCCTTCGCCTCAAGCACTAGAGAGCGATACTACTCAAATTACTGCTGAGTGAAATCTCAACATTTACCAGCCAGTGGACAATCACATTTATAGTCGGATATGGCGGAATATGTGAGTGATTTACTGTCATTGTAGAGAGTTGTGTATATAGTTAAAGGTTCTGTAAGCGATTTATTTTTTTTATCATGGAAAGGCATGCAAAACATGTTCCTACTCCCTGAAAGATATTAATGAAATGAGTGTTGTGGGATATTTTACCTGGACAATGAGACTTTCTGCCTGTCAATCATGTTGTGTGTTCTCACATTGTTGTAGTCGCAGCGAATTATTGATGCTTAATGCCATTTTTATGCCATGTTGTTCATAACAGTTGTCAGTTGAGGGCGCACTTTTACTGCTGTTGTTTTTAATAAAACAACTTTTGGAATCTTTGGATTGCGGGTTTTGGAAAAAGGGGGCGTGGCTAATCCAACGGCTCAGCTTGGGGAAATTCTAGAATGGTTAAAATCCCTTCTAGGATCTTTAAAGATTGATTATGGGATTTAAGAATCGATATTATTGAGATCGTTCAAATGAAGATTATGATGCATTGGAAAATCGATATTTTTAACCAGTCCAGACACATACAGCCTTGGCCGGTAACCTTTCCGTTTAGACATCATGTGTGATCAGGACCCATTGGGGATTACCAGTAAATCAGCTTTGGCAATTTCCCTGAATGAGAAGTTGTAACTGTTCAGTTTTGATTCTGCATGTGAACAAATACATCAGAACAGAGTAGCAGCAACAACAATGGCAGTGTTCCCATACATCGGTGTTTGTTTACATCTGTCATGCGGAGGGCGCGTGCTTCCATGCGTTTGTTATCGGATCAACTTGACAGTCGATTAGTGTGTGATGCCCAATATTACATAGTCGGCAAGTGTATGATTTAAAGAAGATAAAAAGCAGGGTTACTGTAGGAATGCAAAAGACTCTGTGCCCCATTCTCTGCCACACCCACAGCATGGCATGACTTCCTCTTTTTGAACACCTTTAACACAGAGAGGGCACAAAATATTAGATGTTGTGTAATCCAGACATAAAGCGCTTCTTCATCCAAAGGTTTGAAAAAACGTGTCATTATCTTACTAAAAAAGTGATTCCTAAATACTAATGATAGTTACTCGCCTCCTTCAGGAACAAGAATAAAAGCAGTGGCACAGCTTGAGACACATCATCTTTTTTTGATATATTTACCAAAGATTCTCAGTAAGAAAATGACTTTTATTAGTGTAACAAAAGAAGCTGCAGATGATAGAAAAGCATCTGATCCTTCACTGTTTTAAGATTAACTTTTCGTTCAAACATTTGACAAACTTCAGCTAATCGGGTGTGAATAAAGCCGTGATGTAGATGCAGTGAGTGTTGCGTCCTGTAAATGTAGTGAAGCTCATCTGGAAGTGAGACAGACAGACAGACAGGTGCAGAGTGCTGCAGACAGGTTACAATCACATGATGTTGGATACAGAACGGAGAGAAATGTCTTTTCATTGTGTGTGAAGTGTTGTGTTCTCCTTGTATGTTAGTTATTTAGATGAAGAAAATATGACATCAGATGTGAGATCAAACTGTGAAAAAGTTCAGCAAACGAGCACATTTACTGACCGTAATAACCACATGTGAACGAATGAGTTTCTCAACTGTGTTGTATGTTTGTAGCGTTGAAACTGAAAGCGTCTGCACATGTTTGAGCACAGATAACATGTATGCTTCATGTTGAGAGTGCTTGTGCAAACTCTGTTTCAGGTGTGGTTTTATTGTGATTGTTAATAAATCATACAACTGAGAAACCAATGGAAACATTTCATACATGTTTCACTTGGATACACCGTCAGTCTGAAACCAGTTGCATTCATAAATTCTTCACCTTTAAGACTGTCTGGATATAAATGAGCTGTTCACGTGAGCACGTGTGTGTGTGTGTGTGTGAACATTCATGAACATAGACGTGTCTTCACAGTGGCAACCTGTGAAGCTCTGGTGAACTCCATGCCCAAGAGGGTTAAAGCAGTGCTGGAAAATAATGGTGGCCACACAAAATGTTGACACTTTGGGCCCAATTTGGACATTTTCACTTAGGGGTGTACTCACTTTTGTTGCCAGCAGTTTAGACATTAATGGCTGTGTGTGAGTTATTTTGAGGGGATAGCAAATTTACACTGTTATACAAGCTGTACACTCACTACTTTACATTGGAGCAAAGTGTCATTTCTTCAGTGTTGTCACATGAAAAGATATTTACAAAAATGTGAGGAGTGTACTCACTTTTGTGAGATACTGTGTGTGTATATATATATATATATATATATATGTGTCATGTGTTTTTTCTGATCCGATAGCTATCCGATCATGAAACGACCAAGTGCCCAAGGAAAACGAGATGGTCAGCAGTCTGATCACAGTCTGAGAGATATGAGATATTGTTGAGTGGATTGCACCCACAAGGATTAATCTTAAACTGTTAAATCAAGGTATATCTGAACATTTTGTTGCACCAAATTTTAAACTGATCAGGGTTACATTTTAACCATCGGTTTTATCCTGATTTGAGTTTCACAGTAAATCAGAATTTACTTTTAATTGTGTTATTCCAATATATTAGTATAGTGATTAACTTTAAACTTGCAGCTGAGGTGGTTTAAATAAAAAACAGGCCTACAATTAAACATGAATGACTAGGTAAACGAACTGTGGATGTGCTGTCAGCGCTCAAAGATGTTTATCATTATTTATGTTTATTATGGTCTGAAATGTTGGGCCGTTGGCCACAATGTGTGCTTACAAATTCGGTGTGCGCCAGCTTGTCTTGTGGCAGCGTGATTACCCACTTATCCATCCTTTACATGAAGAGACATTGGACAGAGACGGATGTAAATCCGTCAAGCGGCAGGTGACTGTTATTGCTCCCTGGTAAATGCATCTGGTTGTTCAGGACACGTATGTAAACTTTACTCCTCCCAAACAACACACTTGGTTCAAGTCAGGACTTTGATTTAGGCCACTCCAAATCTTTCATTTAGCTTCTTTGGAGCCATTCAGAGTTGGACTATTATGGTTGCTGCCTGCACGCTGCACAAGTCTGTGTTTGTAGCTTGCTAGCCTGCTTAGCATTGCTTATTCTTATACGTTCATTTGCTTTGTCCTTTGCCATTTTACCACATGCTTGATTATTTTCCACTTTTGTACCGTTTCAACTGTGTGTATTTTACCATGCGGACCCGTTTCTCTTTTTTTTTCTTCTTTTTTTTACTTTTATTTTTTTTTTCTACAACTTGTTTCTCGACTACGTGCATTCGTTTTCTCCTCTGTATTTTAAATGGATCATTACATCAATCTCAAACATCGAACCACATCGATCTCAAACCCTTGCCACTCAAGAACAACTATTATAACAACAACAAACAATTGCGGTAAGTCATGGCAATCACTCATGTTATTTCTTCCTGCATTGCATGCCACATGTTTACTATAGCTTCTACCGTCAGCAGTGAGGAATTTACATGTGATAAATGTAAGGAATTAGTCAGGCTGACGGAGAAGTTTAATGAGTTAGAGACTCGTATCCGAATGCTAGTGGAGGTCAGTGAGAAAGAGAAGCCGGTAGATACTGTTTCGGATGCGAGTAGTACAGAAAGCAACATACACACTTTGGTTCCGGCTGTAGAGCCTCTGCAGCAGGATGTTTAGGTAAGGTCTTGGTGGCATACTCAGCAAAGAGACACCACTCTCCAGTTTGTGTTAGGGTTTCCAATCGATTCTCCCCACTCAGTGGTACACCCACTGAGAATCATGTTGAAAGAGCCTTGGTCATACGTGACTATTATAAGGAATGTGGAAATGGAGACTCCAGACAACACTGTTAAATGCATTTCATGGGCTCAGGCGTTTGACATCAGATCATATTTACAAGTACTGGCTAATGCTAATTGTAGATTTTCGAAAATTGTTATTCATGTCCAGCTTCACCAGTTGGAGATCACTAGAGATGATGTTAAAGAGGTGTGTGAATTTGCAAAAACTATGTCAGACACAGTAATATGCTCTGGTCCCCTCCATGCTCGTTGTGGTGATATGGTTTATTTTATATTAGTGTCAATGAATGGCTGGATGTCTGAGTGGTGTCCGGAGAATAGCATTCATAGACAACTGGAAGAGTTTTTGGGGTTGATCTGACCTGCTATAGAGAGACGGACTCCATCCCTCCAGGGAAGGTGCCGCTCTCCTCTCTAGTCATTTGGCTCATTGTCTTAATAATGATAGTATTTGACTAACTGTGGCCCAGGTCAGAAAGCAGTGAAACTGGTTAATCTACCAAACACAAATCCCTCACTAAATCATTTAGAAAAAGTTTGATTAAGGTCAAACTTGAAGATATTTAAGATTATGCATCATATAATGTTAGGGCTACTAAACATTAGATCTCGTCTCAATCATTCATTTATATGATCATATTTCTTGGTTCTCGTCAGCACTCTGGCTGCTGCATTTTGAACCAACTGAAGTTTATTTATTGATCTTGCTGGACATCCTCCCAGTAATGCATTACAATAATCTAGTCTTGAGGTCATGAACACATGAATTAGTTTTTCGGCATCAGCAACCGAGAGCATGTGCCTTAATTTAGCAATATTTCTGGTGGAAGAATGCTGTTCTACAAACATTTGTAATGTGATTTTCAAAGGACAGATTGGTATCAAATATAACACCTAAGTTCTTCACTGTTGAAGATGATGTAACAGAATATCCATCTAGAGTCAAATTATATTTTAGCGGCTTATTTTTAGAGGTTTTTGGTCCAATAATTAGAACCTCTGTTTTGTCAGAATTGAGTAGAAGGACATTTCTGGCCATCCAATCTTTTATTTCATTGATACACTCTGCTAATTTTGAGAAATGTGAAATCTCATCAGGTTTTGAAGAAATATAAAGTTGTGTATCGTCAGCATAGCAGTGGAAACTTATTCCACGATTCCTGATAATATCTCCCAGGGGAAGCATATACATGGAGAAAAGCAGAGGCCCTAAAACTGATCCCTGTGGCACTCCATATTTTACTTTTGTTTGGTTTGACAATTCCTCATTTCCATAGACAAAGTGGTAGCGGTCTGCTAAATAGGACCTAAACCATGCTAATGCAACTCCACAGATGCAACATAATTCTCCAGCCTATTCAAGTGAATGTCGTGATCTATTGTGTCGAATGCAGCACTTAGATCTAAAAGCACTAATAGAGAAATGCAGCCACGATCAGATGATAAGAGTCATGTGTAACTCTGATAAGTGCAGTCTCTGTACTGTGATGAGGCCTAAATCCTGACTGAAATTCTTCGTATATACTATTTCTCTGTAAAAATGAACATATTTGGGAGGGATACTACCTTTTCTAGTATTTTCAACATAAATGGGAGATTTGAAATCAGTGTATAATTAGCCAATTTGCCAGAATCATGCTGTGGCTTCTTAATAAGCATTTGATAACTGCCATTTTAAAGTTTATTGGGATATGTCCTAAAGATAGTGAGGAGTTAATAATATTAAGAAGAGGTTCTGAGGTGGTCTGGGTATCTCAGCGAGTATTGACGCTGACTATCACTGCTGGAGTCATGAGTTTGAATCCAGGGCGTGTTGAGTGACTCCAGCCAGGTCTCCTTAGCAACCAAATTGGCCCGGTTGCGAGGGAGGGTAGAGTGGGGTAACCTCCTCGTGGTGGTGATTAGTGGTTCTCGCTCTCAATGGGATGTGTGGTGAGCAACTGAGACTTGTCCTCCACCACCCAGATTGAGGTGAGTAACCATGGCACCACGAGGACCTGCTAAGTAGTGGGACTTGTGCAATCCAAATTGGGAGAAAAGGAGGATAAAATAAAAAAGGAAGAGGTTCTGAAATTACAGGGAATACTTCTTTTAAGAGCTTAGTTGGTATTGAATCTAACATGCAGGTTGTGGCTTTTGACTTTTTTTTTAATAACAATTGTTAGCTCTTCATGATCTATGACGGTTCGGGAAGCAGACACACTCACTCAGTTTAAGTCTAGACCAGTGGTCCCCAGTCCTGTTCCTGGAGGCCCACCAACAATTCACATTTTGGATATCTCCCTAATCAAACACACCTGATTCAACTCATAATCTCATTAGTGGAGATAGTGTCATAAAAGGGAGATATACAAAATGTGCAGTGTTGGGGGCAACAGGGTTGAGAATCACTGGTCTAGACTAAAGACTCGTCTATTTATTGAGGCATACAACTAATTTATCCATCAACTCACAATTATGCTGCTTTAGTTAGGTCTGCCGGAACCTGAAACACTTATCTTAATCTATAACTAAATACATTGAATGACATCTACACTAACATTATTCTATTTGTTTCCCTGTCTCAACCTCGGGATTTATATCTATTACCAGAACCGTCTGGATCCAGCACCATTCCTGCTTCGTGTTGGACTCCACTGCTGTGTGTCTCTGAATGATGATGACTAAATGCAGCCAAACATCACTTCAGTCTATTATGATGGACTTCAGAGGATGAACTGATGCCAACTCCAACCATAAGACATGGGATACTTCATATGCCACTGTCTGAATGTTGGATTTAGGATGGACCACACCGAACCTCACCGAAATTACCTTCCTGATCTCTGCCTGCATCACCTCGGTCTATTGATGGACTACGATCTTGAAATGGAATGCATAGACTAACAACTGCAAAAAAAGCTTCATCAGCCAATTAACAAGGACAATTGCATCTATGTGAACTTCTGCAGTTAATCCAGGATGAACTTCAAAGACATTAATCATTAATCTTACAGTTCAAACACAATCTATGTTTAAACACTTACTTGGTTTATAATTATTAAACTATAACTTTAACTATACATAAGTCATATTTACATTATATTCATGATGTTAGTCAGAGGGGAACTGGCCCCCACAGTGAGTCTGGTTTAGTGTTAGGGTGGGGTTGGTCAGAGGGAACTGGCCCCCACAGCGAGTCTGGTTTAGGGTTAGGGTGGGGTTGGTCAGAGGGAACTGGCCCCCACAGCGAGTCTGATTTAGGGTTAGGGTGGGGTTGGTCAGAGGGAACTGGCCCCCACAGCGAGTCTGGTTTAGGGTTAGGGTGGGGTTGGTCAGAGGGAACTGGCCCCCACAGCGAGTCTGGTTTAGGGTGGGGTTGGTCAGAGGGAACTGGCCCCCACAGCGAGTCTGGTTTAGGGTTAGGGTGGGGTTGGTCAGAGGGGAACTGGCCCCCACAGCGAGTCTGGTTTAGGGTTAGGGTGGGGTTGGTCAGAGGGGAACTGGCCCCCACAGCGAGTCTGGTTTAGGGTTAGGGTGGGGTTGGTCAGAGGGGAACTGGCCCCCACAGCGAGTCTGGTTTAGGGTTAGGGTGGGGTTAGTCAGAGGGGAACTGGCCCCCACAGCGAGTCTGGTTTAGGGTTAGGGTGGGGTTAGTCAGAGGGCAACTGTCCCCCACAGCGAGTCTGGTTTAGGGTTAGGGTGGGGTTAGTCAGAGGGGAACTGTCCCCCACAGCGAGTCTGGTTTAGGGTTAGGGTGGGGTTAGTCAGAGGGGAACTGTCCCCCACAGCGAGTCTGGTTTAGGGTTAGGGTGGGGTTGGTCAGAGGGGAACTGGCCCCCACAGCGAGTCTGGTTTAGGGTTAGGGTGGGGTTAGTCAGAGGGGAACTGTCCCCCACAGCGAGTCTGGTTTAGGGTTAGGGTGGGGTTAGTCAGAGGGGAACTGTCCCCCACAGCGAGTCTGGTTTAGGGTTAGGGTGGGGTTAGTCAGAGGGGAACTGTCCCCCACAGCGAGTCTGGTTTAGGGTTAGGGTGGGGTTGGTCAGAGGGGAACTGTCCCCCACAGCGAGTCTGGTTTAGGGTTAGGGTGGGGTTGGTCAGAGGGGAACTGGCCCTCACAGCGAGTCTGGTTTAGGGTTAGGGTGGGGTTAGTCAGAGGGGAACCGGCCCCCTCAGTGAGTCTGGTTTCTCACAAGGTTATTTTTTCTCCAATAATAAACATCTTATGGAGTTTTATGTTCCTTGCCACAGTCGCCTTCAACTGCTCACTGGGGTTATTAATACAATTATTATTTAATTACTTATTTTTATACACAGTGATGACTCTTAAGTCATTATAGATATCACAGTTTTATCTTCTGTTAATGCATGATTTTCTGTAAAGCTGCTTTGAAACGATGTTTGTTGTGAAAGGCGCAACACAAATAAAAATGACTTGACACACCGTCAGCATATAGAAACTGCAGCACATCACAGCGGAGTGTGAATTGGTCATGAGTTTCTTGGTGTCATTCTCTGAATGTCCTCAGAGCGAGAGACAGACTCTTTCAGTTACAGCGGGGGACACAGACAGCAAGAGCAAATATTAATAATGGAGCGCCACAGTTACTGTCAGTCGTTCACATTAGCGCTCAGTGCACTTCGACTGCGACACAGAGCTAAACACAGGTAATGTGTGTGTGTGTGTGTGTGTGTGTTCTACATCAAGAGTCTGGACCGGTTCTAGTTTCTATTGGGCTACAAATTATTCAGTCAGTCTGATATTTTTCCATGTGTTATTTTGTGTTTGAAAGCACTGGTTCTGTTTCATGCATACACTGCATTCATTTGAATTACATTGACAGTTTTATAAGGGGTTTATGCTCAAACATAAACTGTGCAGTTTGCTAAAATAAGCCAAAATATAGTTTACCTCCATTTATTATATCGGTCTGATATATTCTGAATATTCTATTTTTAGCTACAGCAGAACAGAAACTTTTGAACTTGTTTCCTGATAAAGGTGGCATATTACTGTAAATCATTGAACATATTCCCTAACCCATGTATAAGTCATCTAATGGTGAATGAAATAAGTACATTTAATGTGCTTTCTTTTGATGTACTTCAGTATCAGTTAACCCAATATTATATAGTTGATTCTAGACTTTATTAGGACCAGAAGAGAATATGAAGTGTAAAATGTTGGAGGATTATGAAGAATTAGACAGTACTTTTGTCAAATAAATCAGCCATTGTGAGCAAATTTAATACTTTAAATGTGTCCAGTGAATAATTTAACTGATATGAGCCTTATAACATATCTCTGTCACAAATGAACTATGGAGTCAGTTTCACACACACACACACACACACACACACACACACACACACACACACACACACACACATTTACTCACTATTGAGACAATATTTTTAGACAATCTTTATAAACACACTGAAAACTTTCACTAATGTACAGATAAACTAATGCAGTGTTTCCCACAGGATTTTGTGAGACTGTGGTGGGTGGACCTCGGACCCTCTGGGGGGGGGAGGCTGTTCCCTCGGAAGAAAATAGTGTACATTTTAAAGTTAAATGCATCAATCTGGTGCACTTTGAGAGCACATTTAAGAGGCTCGATGTTAAACGAGACCGAGTTAAAACAGTAGCTTTACTTCAACTCAAGTAGTTAAGATTACAAATAGCCTAACTTTATATGATGAGCCAACCTGCTCCTCAGAAGCTGAAAATAGTTACGTTGTCAGAGCCGCTGTTATTAAGGTTAACGTTAGATAATTAGCTAACGTTAGCTAGCGATATAACGTTACATACGTTATTCCTTGTTCTTAATGTCAAGCAGCCGGATATGTCAATGCTATCTTTGCCTAACTTAGCTAAAGTTGGATTAATGTTAATCAATGATAACTTCTGCAGTAATGTTATCGGTTTGCTGTTGTACATTGATCATGATAAAATTGTGTTTGAACGAGTGGATAACTGCAGTGGTGTTCTGTAACATTAATGTTACCTCAAACCATCCTCAAAATGCCTTAGTGACTCAGATGCAGCCAGGTGGAGTGAGTGTGTGCGTGTGTGTGCGTGTGTGCATGTATAGACTCAACACACAGGGCTGTTAGAATGTGACGCCCAACCTGAGAATGTCTATGAGTGCTGTGAATGAGATGTGTGTGCGTTTGTATGTGTTAGCTTAGTTTGGGCAAAATGAGTCTCCATGAACTTACAAAATCTTCCTTTAATGCACTGCTTCATCTTTTGTTTATGAACAGATTTTAGCAACAATAACCTATCTTCAGTCAGGACCCCTTCCATCAAATATACTCTGATGAGCCAAAACATTATGAGCACTCACAGGTGAAGCGAATAACATTGATGATCCCCTAACCAGGGCACATGTCAAGGTCTGGGTAGATTAGATGGTGAGCGAACAATCAGTTTTCGTAGTCAATGTGTTGAATGCCGGAGAAATGGGCAGGAGTGTACACCTGAGTGACTTTGACAAGGGCCAAATTGTTATGACTCAGAGCATCTCTGAAACGGCAAAGCTTGTGGGGTGCTCCCGGACAGCGGTGGTGAGTACTGACAAACCGGCGACAGGGTGTTGGGCACCCAAGGCTCATCAATGCAGGAGGGCATCAAAGGCTATCCCATCTGGCCCGAACCGAAAATTGTAATGATGGTTACGGGAGGAATGCGTCACGACACACAGTGCATCGTACCCTGCTGCGTATGGGGCTGCATAGCCACAGACCGGTCAGAGTGCCCATGATGACCCGTCCACCATCGAAAGTGCCTACAGTGGGCACACGAGCATCTGAACTGGACTTTGGAGCAGTTGATGAAGTCTGGTCCAATGAGTCCTGTTTTCTTTTACATCAGGTGGACGGCCGTGTACGTGTGCACCTTTACCTGGGGAAGAGATGGAACCAGGATGCTCTGTGGGAAGACGACAAGCCGGTGGAGGGACTGTGATGCGCTGGGCAATGTTCTGCTGGGAAACCCTCGATCCGACCATTCAGGTGGACGTCAAACATACATAAATATCGTTGCAGGGTACACCCCTTTATGGCAACGGTATCCCTGATGGCAGTGCCCTCTTTCAGCAGGATAATGCGCCCTGCCACACTGCACACATTTTTCAGGAACGGTTTGAGAAACATGATGAAGAGTTCAAGGTGTTGCCCTGGCCTCCAAATTCCCCAGATCTCAATATAATTGAGCATCTATGGGATGTGCGGGACCAACAAGTCCGATCCATGGAGACCCCCCCCCCTCACAACTGACAGGACTTAAAGGATCTGCTGCTAATGTCTTGCTGCCAGATACCACAGGACACCTTCAGAGGTCTTGTAGAGGGCATGCCTCGACGGGTCAGAGCTGTTTTAGTGGCACATGGAGGACCAACAGCATATTAGGCAGGTGTTAATTATGTTTTGTCTCATCAGTGTATAACTTTTATTGACAATTGAAGCGATCTGTTGGTGTGATGATTGTGTTCCTGGCAAACTCTCTACCGATCCACACACTCCTGCATGGACACAATCCGAGTGTGATTGTGCCCGGTGCCCCCCGCAGCGTTGATCTCATTCACACTCACTTGATTCTATCGAACCCCGTCCATTTGCATTCATCTTACGTCATCACAAACACGCATGGCGAACACATCGCGACTCATCATACTTGTTTTTTTTGGTGCCATTATGCAGAACAGACAGTAACTCAACTGCGTAACTCATCAGATGTGCAGGGGGAGGCGGCTTGCTGCCCAAGGTGAAGTTATCACCACTGTCATCTCCTATTATTCCCGATATTTATAACCTATAATCGTATTTATATATAGTATTGATTATATGCATAACGTGACAGTATTTATATTGTTCATTGTACTTGTGTGTCATTACTTTTTTGGGACTTTCAGGGATCAAAAACGCATGCATTAGTTCCTGAACGAGTGCGCACCAGAGTCCGAGATGCTTTCACATTCATGCGAATCGCGCTACAGTTCCATTGCAACCGAACTCAGAACACCTCCTACGGGTAGTCTCGGGTTCAGTACCGCGGTCCGCATGACAGCTTTCACATGACCAATTTTACATGTGAACCGTGCTCTGTTTCGAACTAAACTGTCAGTGTGAATGCCCCCTAAATGGACAGCTGAACAGATGTTGAGACTGGCAGACAGGAAGTTCTGTGGCATACATGCAATGAGAAGGAAGCTGAGCATGAAGGAAGGAGGACTTTAACGGGACTATAGGTAGATGTCATGATCAACTGAGCATCAGCTGACTGTGAGCTTAACTAATGTGATGCATCATCGTAATAAACGTAAATGCTTATAACAGTTGATTTGAATTGAATATAGAGTTGGATAGAGATGATTCACACATTTAACTGAGGTCTGCTCAAGCTCAAAGCTGATTGGTTTGTTGTTAGAACGTTTACTTTGCTGTAAACAGATGCAACTGATGCAGACAGGCTGTAAACGTGTTTGATTCTTGAAAATGACTTTTATGGCATTCTTGCCTCCATTGCAACAGTATGAAGGTGTTCTCTGCACTTGTGTGACTGCAGCTGCACAACTAATGTGTGTGTTTGTGTGTGTTTAGGCCCGACACACAGAAGGTTCCGTCAGCCCCGCCTCCTGCCCCGCCTCCACCGCCTCCTCCCGAACCAGCCGCCCCACCAGAGGAAGAGATCCTGGGCTCGGATGATGAAGAGCAGGAAGATCCGGCAGACTACTGCAAAGGTCTGATGAAGATGAGCTGTCCCATGTGGAGAGACACTGAAATCTGTCTTTATATTTCAAACATCATGATTCTGACAGTAGTTCTCCAATCTCTCTTTCTCTGTTGAAACTGGAGTGAATCTGGTTTAGTTTTACTGTAAAAGTAACTATGAAACAGACTTGTGTGGAAACGAGCAGTATGATGGAGCTGTTCTGAAATGTGATCTGTATTCTCGTCTTTCTACATCGATCATTAAAGCGGTGTGTGTGTGTGTGTGTGTGTGCGCTGCAGGTGGCTATCATCCAGTGAAGATTGGCGACCTGTTTAATGGCAGATATCATGTGATTCGTAAACTGGGCTGGGGTCATTTCTCCACTGTGTGGCTGTGTTGGGATATTCAGTGAGTAACCATGACAACTGCACACAACACTTGGAACACACACACACTGACTATGGTATCAATGTTGTGGTGTTGTGTTACTGTGTGCAGATTGCAACTGTACTCACTCACATCCATGTCTATGTGTGTGTGCAACCACAAGCTGTTGTATCATATATGCCATGTGGGTCAGAACAAGGACAAAAAACATATGGACACACGCACACACTATAATCTGTCACCATAGATGTCATGTGTATGTTCTACTCATTGTAAGTATGTGTATGCTAAACGTGTGTGTTTATAGAGGGAAGCGTTTTGTTGCGATGAAGGTGGTTAAGAGTGCGCAGCACTACACAGAGACGGCGCTGGATGAAATTAAACTCCTCAGATGTGTGAGTATCTAACACACACACAGTAACGCCCACACAAACACTAACACACTGTAACACACTCAGTAACTCACACACACTGGAACACTCACACACACACACACACACACACACACACTGTAACGCCACACAAACACTAACACACACACTGTAACACTTGCTCAGTAACTCACATACCGTAACACTCGCACACACCGTAACGCCACACAAACACTGTAACACACACACACACTGTAACGCATGCTCAGTAACTCACACACCGTAACACTCGCACACACCGTAACGCCACACAAACACTGTAACACACACACACTGTAACGCATGCTCAGTAACTCACACACCGTAACACTCACACACACAGTAACGCCACACAAACACTGTAACACACACACACTGTAACGCATGCTCAGTAACTCACACACCGTAACACTCGCACACACCGTAACGCCACACAAACACTGTAACACACACACACTGTAACGCATGCTCAGTAACTCACACACCGTAACACTCGCACACACCGTAACGCCACACAAACACTGTAACACACACACACACTGTAACGCATGCTCAGTAACTCACACACCGTAACACTCGCACACACAGTAACGCCCACACAAACACTGTAACACACACACACTGTAACGCATGATCAGTAACACACACACTGTAACGCATGATCAGTAACACACACACTGTAACGCATGATCAGTAACACACACACTGTAACGCGCACACACACACACACACACACACACACACACTGTAACACTGTAAAATATGTTAATGAGCTTATGTTTGTGAGGAAATCTTGAGTTATGAAAGTTGAAGTGTGTTTATATATTAAATATAATAAATGCACACTTGTGTGTTTCTGTCTCTGTCTGTATATCAGGTGCGTGAGACAGATCCTGATGACCCCAATAAAGATATGGTCGTTCAGCTCATAGATGACTTCAAGATCTCTGGAGTCAATGGAATTCATATCCACACATGTGTGTGTGTGTGTGTGTGTGTGTGTGTGTGTGTGTGTTTGTTACAGTGTTTGTATTACAGTGTGTGTGTGTGTGTGTGTGTGTGTTACAGTGTGTATGTGTGAGATCAGTTGTTTCTTTAACTCAGTTGTCAGATGTGTGTATGGTGTTTGAAGTTCTCGGTCATCATTTGCTCAAGTGGATCATCAAGTCTAATTATCAGGGTTTGCCGTTACCCTGTGTGAAAAGCATCATTAAACAGGTAATAACACACACAAATCTTAGACACTTAACCTCACTTCTGAAAGTGAGATTACATCAGAACATATTACATGTTTAATATTCAGTCATGTGGAGCTGATTTTAAACCAATGTGGTTCCACTATGGGCGGAGCTACCAGCACAATGCAACTAAAATAGAAAGCAAGTGAGTGACAGAAGGTCTTATAGCACAGTCACAGATGACCCTTGAACCCAAAATACAAAAAGTGCCATTTTTATTGGAAATACGTGTTTTGCTCTATGAACTTTTCTTCACACTGATAACCACTTTCTGACACAAGTGTGTGTGTGTGTGTGTGTGTGTGTGTGTGTGTGTGTGTGTGTCAGGTCCTACAGGGGTTGGATTATCTGCACAGTAAGTGTAAGATCATCCACACAGATATCAAACCCGAGAACATTCTCATGTGTGTGGACGACGCGTTTGTACGCAGGATGGCCGTCGAGGCCACAGAGTGGCAGAAATCTGGAGCTCCTCCACCGTCTGGATCTGCAGGTATTCCTCATTTCATCCGTCAGTCTCGTTTGGTCTCCTGAACGCAGCTGGTCACCATGGCGATATATTTTGTGGGAGCAGGATGGATTTACATGAGCGTGCATCTCTGTTACTCTCATTAATATTCATGAGGTGACCTGACATTAACGAGCAGGAGAGACAGTTTAGTGTGTTCTTCACTGGTCGCACACGTTTATATTCATTTCTAGCAGTTTTATGTCTGTAGATTTCAGTGATCGTTCGGTGTGTTCGAGCAACAGCGACGCTGCAAGATAACACTGACATGTTTATTATGTGCAACACACACAACACTTACCAGCTTAGACCAGTATGGATAACCAGGTTAGTTTATCTGATTACTGCTGAACTGGTGTTTCACTGGTCTAACTGGTTTAGTGGCATAGCTGTGAGATTCACTTTTGAGGGAATAATGTCCCCAAATCCACGTATTTGGACGTTTATGAGTGCTGACGTGTGTAAAATGAAAGAAATGAAATCGTCGTCTTCACTAAAAGTGTTTTTGTAGAGCTGCTGTAAATGTATGATAAAATAATGAAAGTGTGATATCTGTGTTTGTTTGCAGTCAGCACGGCTCCTCAACTCTTACAGGTCAGTGACACAAAGGAAACAAATCGTCTGTTTCACTGAAGAAACATCAAGAATATCTCAATATATGACATTGAAACAACATGAAATGACATTTTATACACAGCTTTATTTACACACTGACAGCTCAGATCAGATTTGTAGCCTAAATTGCCAAAAATGGTGTAGCTGTGAATGTGTGCAGTATTGAAGTATTTTACAGTAATATAATAAATTAGATGAAATCTAATTCAGTCTTTCTTCTCTGACAGCTGAGAAACATTTTGAATTACAACAATATTATAGCAACCAATATAAATACACCAGGTATTGACAATAGGATCAGATTTCATCTCTTGCAGTAGATCAGTGTGTAAATACAGCAAGAGAGATGTCCTGTTGTGTGTGTGTGTGTGTGTGTGTGTGTGTGTGTGTTAGGTGGGTAAAATCTCGAAGAACAAGAAAAAGAAGTTGAAGAAGAAGCAGAAGCGGCAGGCGGAGCTCCTGGAGAGACGGATGCTGGAGATAGAAGCTCTGGAGAAAGAGGCGGAGCAACAGAGAACAACAAATCCCGCCCACAGCCCCACCCACAGTCCCACCCTCGTGCTGGGAGACAGTGAGGATGATGATGATGAGGATGTTGATGAGGAAGAAGAGACTGAAGAAGAGAAAGCACGACCCATCAGACTCACTAACCACACATGTGAGTGAGTGTGTGAGGTATGTGTGATGTGTGTGTGTGTTACCACTAAACTACGATGTAAAGAACTTAAGCTTGTGCCGGAGGCCCCAGGTGGAGGTCTCCGGGCCAAACCCCATTTGTCGGAGTCAGGAGACTGAATTCTTACCCTCTGTGCTCCTCCAGAAACAACAAAAAACCACTGGAATGTTTGAACGCTCACAGCGGAGGAGAGGCTGCTCCTCTGTCGGGAGCTGGACCAGTACCATCTCTGTGGTATTCAGGAAGTCCGGTCAACCGGTTCTGGCTCCTGCCACCATGAGGGGTGGTCAGTCCTCTACTCGGAGCAGGAGACTGCCAAACAACAGGGAGTGGCTCTTCTTCTGAACAGAAGAAAGAAGGGGGTGTGGGAGCGTGGCGGTGAGGTGTGGGAAGCTGTGAGCCGCAGGTTACTTAGGGCTTGCCTTCCCATCAATCAGAGGCAACGAGAGATGGTCGTGGTTACTTATGCCCCCACCGAAGATGAACATCCGTGAAGGGATGCAGGCAAGGCCGATGAGTCAGATGCCTTCTATGACCTCCTGTCACAGGTGCTGGCTAAAGTGGTCCTTCGAGATAGTCATCTTGTTGGGTGACTTCAATGCCCGAGTTGGCCAGGATGCTGGCACCTGGTCAGGAGTGATTGGAAGACCTAGGCCAGATCAGCTCAATAATAATGGCAGGAGGCTACTAGATTTTTGTGTTTTTGTGCAGCCCATGGGCTTGTAATTACCAACACACTGTTCCGGCATCGGCGCATCTACACAACATCATGGATGCATGCTGTGTCCAAGCAAGAACATCTGCTGGACTACATAGTGACGGAACAGCGGCTGTGGGCACATGTCCTTGACACCAGGACCTACTGTGGAGCTGATCTGCCCACTGAACCTCGACTTGTCATCTGTAAGATGTGCCTGCCATTCTTCCACTCCGGTGGTGGGTGTACACCCAGGTCCACATTCAAACCCTTTGTCTCAGCTTTCTGATGAAAGTGGGCGGCTTTGGCTCAGGCGGTAGAGCGGGTCGGTCACTAATCGCAGGGTTGGCGGTTTGATTGCCAGCCCACATGACTCCACATGCCGAAGTGTCCTTGGGCAAGGCACTGAACCCCAAGTTGCTCCCAATGGCAGGCTAGCGCCTTGCATGCAGCTCTGCCATCATTTGTGTGTGTGTGAAAATGGGTAAATGAGTTAGTGTAAATCGCTTTGATTCCCACAGTCCCCCAATCCTACAGATGTCGAGGGGAAATGGGCGAGGTTTTGGACTGTTGCTCATACAGCTGCAATGGCTGCTTTGGGTACATGGTCCAGACCTCCCCAGAGACCCTGACTGACAGAGGAAGTGTTCAAGCTGGCTGAGAAATAGCGACAGGCCCACTCTCATCGGTTCACTCAGAGGAGTTGTTGTGGGTGCTGCTGCTGAACCTGGAGCTTGCCACTAAGAGGTAGAGCCATACCATCAGCCCAACCAAAACTAAGCACCTGCCTGGGTACTTTGTGCCATTGGACACTCCACCCCCCCCCCCCCCCAGTTTCCAATTGTGATGGAGCAGTTGTGGACAGAGTGGAGAGTTTCCCATACCTGGGCAGTGTGCTCATGACCGGCTCCAGTTTAGCAGCGGAGATCTCACTCCGAATCAGTGGAGCGGCATTATCTTTCCATCCGTTGCATAACGCGTGAGTGGTGGTGGTGTATTGGTCTAAGCACCATAACTGGTAATCTGGTAATCAGAAGGATGCTGGTTCAAGCCCCACAGTCACCACCATTGTGTCCTTGAGCAAGGCACTTAACTCCAGGTTGCTCCAGGGGGATTGTCCCTGTAATAAGTGCTCTGTAAGTCGCTTTGGATAAAAGCGTCTGCCAAATGCATAAATGTAACTGTAAATGTAAATGTAACGCTGTGTGGAAGCTTCCTGGTCTGTCGCTCTGCATGAAGCTTCAGGTCTTCTCGGCCATGGTCATTCCCTCCCTTCTCTATGCCTGTGAAACATCTTCACTGGTTAGAAACATTTGGGCTGGCCTGCCTACTATCCATCCTGGGTTTAACCAGGCTGGATTGTGTGAGGAGCTCACAAATCCTTGAAAGATCTGGACAAAGTCCCATCGGTGAGTTCCTCTGGCAGGCAAGGCTGCGTTGGCTGGGTCATGTAGCCCGCATGCCCAGCCACTGGATACCTAAACAGCTTTTGTTTGCCCGTATTGAGGGGGTTAAACGGGCGCAGTACGGGCTAGAGAGGAGACGGAGTGATGTAGTCACAGGAGGATGTGGAGCTTAGTGGACTTGCTGATGACTGGTGCCAGCAGTGTCAAGATCGGCCTCTGTGGAGGAGTCTCGTGAAGGACGCTACTGGCCAGTTGGAGACATTCACCCTCCAACAACAATGGAGCACAGAGGAGTGACACTCACAACAACGAGCAGAGCGCCAGATGGATAAAGCACAGCAAGTTGGCACAGTAGGGGGCACAGGTGGTCCATCAGCCAGTCGCCTCAGTCAGTTGACCCATGGCGAATGGCAGTTGTTGTTGTGTGTTATGGTGTGTGTGTGTGTGTGTGTGCATGCATGCGTTTGTGTGTGAGTGCGTGCGTGCTCCAATCATATTGATCATGTGTGATAAGAAATAGAAATATGTTCTGTTCTATTGATTTTGTATTCTCTCTCAGGTGCAGAGGCTGATCAGGAGGAAGTAGATGAGAACGAGGAAGACTGTGATGTCACTTCCACCACAGACTGTCCAGCTGAAGAGTTCACAACACAGACAAATACACACACTGACACTCCTGAGGAAGAGACGGACAACACCAGAGAAACCGATAAGCAGGAAGAAAATGAGAAAAAGAGAGAGGAAGAGGAACAGGAAGAGAAAGTTAAAGTGAATGAACAGGAAACTGAAGTCACATCGTCACAGAGTGCAGATGACTCGCATGAGGCAAAACCACAAGAGTGTCCAAGAGAGAAAACGGATGCAGCGAAAGAGATGTCAGACAGGAAAGAGGAAGAGGAGGATGAGGAAGAGGAGGACGAGGAAGAGGAGGATGAGGAAGATGACAAAGGTCACAATCATAATGACTCGTCTAAAACAAACGGTCATGTTATTATGGGTGCACAGGAAGTAGAGCGCCAGTCAACCCCACCACAGCCTGTACCATCGTCATCAGCGCTCCTGTGCACGCTGGTGGAATCAGAGATCAGCACGACTGACCGCAATGTTTCTGACACATCGTACGAACTTTATAATGGAGAAATGGCCAGACTCATGAACGGAGTGCAACACTGTGGCACAACGCCACGCTACCCAGAGTTACCACTCGATTCCGAACCAACCGACTGCGTGCAAGATGAAGCTCAAGCTCTCAACACAAACGCTGACCGCAGCCGAACCGTATCATCATCAAGCACCGGAGATGCACCGAAAGGTATAATAACAGTGTACAACTAAATTTGTTTAATTTCCTTTGAATGAAACACCAGCCGATTCTTTCAGTTTGATGGTCATAATAAATGTCTCTCTGTTGCTCAGTGCGGGTCCGAGCAGCTGATCTGTTATTAAGTCCGTTGGATCCTGGGAACGCTGAAGTCCTGAGAGTGAAAATAGCCGATCTGGGCAATGCATGCTGGGTGGTAAGACTGACTCATAGAAACTCTTTGACAAGTGCAGTCAGGGATCAATCACTTGATTAATAATGAACACATGATTCATGCTGCGTTCACATCATGTCAGAGTTACTGTAATAACGAGTCAGGAGATTCGGCAACACTCATAACGCCAATACGGCTTTGTTGTTGATAATAGTAATTCATTATTTCACCTCTATATATTCTTGTATAATGTTTAACCTCCTGAGACCCTGCATGCACATGTGTGGACGTTGTATTTTGGCTTCGCTATACGCGATGCGTAATTTATTTCATTTAAACCGACTGATCTCTGTTCAGGAGACTCTGTGCTGTCAGTAAAGGGTTAAACATTTGAATCATGTGACAAACTAATTCTCTCTAATTTCGTCCGATATTCCAGTGATTTATCAGGAAACGGCACGCTGTTAAACACATGTACACATATGTGGACTGTAGGCTCAATTTCAGTTCAAATATCCTATATTTACTGTACATTAACACATTGAGAATAAATGAGTTCATCTGTGTCTTTCAGAGGCTTTATATGCAGTTATGATGATAATAAGGAGCATTTCAAACTGACCAGTGCAGACAGACAGCACACTGGAGGTTAAGTTGTGCCCTAAATACGGAGCAAGGGAGCATCCTATAGCTCTCCTATAACTGTTCTGAGACCAGTACAGACAGACAGCACACTGGAGGTTAAGTCATGAACTAAATAGGGTGCAAGGGTGCATCCTATATCTCCCTATAACTGTTCTGAGACCAGTGCAGACAGACGACACACTGGAGGTTAAGTCGTGCCCTAAATAGGGAGCAAGGGTGCATCCTATATCTCCCTATAACTGTTCTGAGACCAGTACAGACAGACAGCACACTGGAGGTTAAGTCATGAACTAAATAGGGTGCAAGGGTGCATCCTATATCTCTCTATAACTGTTCTGAGACCAGTGCAGACAGACAGCACACTGGAGGTTAAGTCATGCACTAAATAGGGAGCAAGGGAGAATCCTATAGCTCTCCTATAACTGTTCTGAGACCAGTGCAGACAGACGGCACACTGGAGGTTAAGTCGTGCCCTAAATAGGGAGCAAGGGAGCATCCTATAGCTCTCCTATAACTGTTCTGAGACCAGTGCAGACAGACAGCACACTGGAGGTTAAGTCGTTCACTAAATAGGGAGCAAGGGTGCAGCCTATATCTCTCTATAACTGTTCTGAGACCAGTGCAGACAGACAGCACACTGCAGGTTAAGTCATGCACTAAATAGGGAGCAAGGGAGCATCCTATAGCTCTCCTATAACTGTCCTGAGACCAGTGCAGACAGACAGTACACTGGAGGTTAAGTCATGCACTAAATAGGGAGCAAGGGAGCATCCTATAGCTCTCCTATAACTGTTCTGAGACCAGTGCAGACAGACAGTGCACTGGAGGTCAAGTCATGCACTAAATAGGGAGCAAGGGAGCATCCTATAGCTCTCTTATAACTGTTCTGAGACCAGTGCAGACAGACAGCACACTGGAGGTTAAGTCATGCACTAAATAGGGAGCAAGGGAGCATCCTATATCTCTCTATGCAGTTAAGTGCGTTCACTCCTAAAATCTGATCAAAAGTTCAGTTTCAGGCTGCAGATGATGTTTGGATCATTCAACATGTTTGACACACATGGGACAATGATCATGATTGACAGTGATTGGATGATCTGAATCTGAATTAATTATCCTAATTACTGATGTAACGTCTCAAAAACATGAATAATCAACACTCCTGCACACATTAAATTAAATTTGATTAAAAACTTTTTAGGAAATATATTTGGTCTAAAAATCTACACTACCGCTCAAACGTTTTGAAACTTATTCGTTATTATAATTTTTTTTTTTTTGTCACATTTTAGAATAATATTAAAGTCATCAAAACTATGGAATAACATAAATGCAACTATGGGAATCATGTTGTGACTCCAAATATTACAGTTTTCATTTATTTTGGATTTATAATCATCGTCACAGTCATGAACTCTGGACATTTCTCCAGTAACTTCTTCAGGAATCACCCGGAGATGCTTTTAATCAGTATTGAAGGAGTTCCCATCTATGTTGGGCACTTATTGGCTGCTTCTCTTTATTATTTGGTCCAATCATCAATTGCAAAAAATTGTTTTTTAATAAAGTTTTAGTTTTATAATGAAATTAATGTGGTGGCACAAGTATACAGAAGCTCAGAGGCCTTGTGTTATTATTATTAGTCTCGTGATCTCGACATAATAAAGTTGTTTTCAATAATCCTGTCTGGAGGCAACAGCTACACGCACTGTTGCATGATGGGGGATGACCGAATACATCATTACTTTGATCAAGGAGTCACTCAAGCTGAAATATCGGTTCACAGTCATGGACACTTCCAGATTAGTGTCAGAAGAAGACTATCACGTACACAATACAGTGACCCTGAACGTGTGCTCAATTTCATTGCCAGCCAACTTGAGGGACGGGACGTCTGCTTGACTGCGGTCACCCAGCCGTGATTTAGATCCGAGTGCGCGCATATAGCGGTAATGACGGTACTTTAGCAGAAAGAACAGAAAGACGTGCTTCTTGACTCCTGTTGAGTGCGGAAAGAGAGTCTTAATATATTGATGAAAAAGGGTTTGTTAAGTATTTGTGACGTGCTGGTGTTTATTCATATATTTGATTTAGCTTATGTGAAAGGTGACCGGTATAGAAGACTCTGGGATAGGACGGGTGAATCATGAGAAGTGTCCTGAATTAACATATAATACATTTGACTTTTCTGCCAAGGGTCAGTGATTGTGCTTCAGACCTTGTAATAGGGTTATAGATTAGAGTGACCCTGATCATTTAAACAATTTATTTTGATGATTTTGCATTTAATTGTCTCAAAAACTAAGTCACGATCACGAGAAAACGAGACGGAAAAATAATGATAACGCAAGGCCTCTTTGAGCTTCCGTACCATTATATTTTTGTCTACAAAACTAATTTCAAACATTTAATCATATGCCTCGGATCAAAAGATTTTTAATATCATGAGAAACATTTCAGTCAAGTGTTTCTAAACTTTAGACCAGTAGTGTGTGTGTATATATATATATATATATATATATATATATATATATATATATATATATATATATATATAATGCATATTTATTAGGTGCTACTATTTACAAATTACAAAAGTGACATGTCAAATGCACACGGCAGTCACGCAGGGTCTCAGGAGGATAAACATTGTTTTGATGACAGCTTTCTGAACACGCCCCTAATCTGCTGTTTCAAACAGTCATATAGTCCCGCCCCCTTCTCACACCACTGGTTGAGTAATGAATATTTATACACCAGATAATTTTAGCTGTCCATATCATGATGTCACGATGGGCAAGTCTGAGCTTTACAACTTCTACAACGACGTGAATGCTTTAAGTACGATTATTAATGAGGATGAATGTATGTTCAGCACAAGCACTTCACTGAAGACATCCAGACCCGTCAGTACCGCTCCGTCGAGGTTCTGATTGGAGCCGGATACAGTACGCCTGCTGATATATGGAGCACCGCCTGCATGGTGAGTGTTCTGATTGGCTGATGCACGTGTCAATCAAAAGATGCCATTGGATCATGTTTACACACAATGTGTTTACATGCGTGTGTGTGTATGTATGTGTGTATGTATGCGTGTGTGTGTGTATATATGCATGCGTGTGGTGTGCGCGCGTGTGTGTGTGTATGCGTGTGTGTGTATATATGTATGCGTGTGGTGTGTGTATATATGCATGCATGTGTGTATATATGCATGCGTGTGTATGTATGCATGTATGTATGCGTGTGGTGTGTGTATATATGCATGCATGTGTGTATATATGCATGCGTGTGTATGTATGCATGTATGTATGCGTGTGTGTGTGTATATATGCATGCGTGTGGTGTGTGTGTGTGTGTGTGTGTATATATGCATGCGTGTGTGTATATATGCATGCGTGTGTGTGTGTGACTGCGCGTGTGTGTGTGTGAATGCGCTTGTGTGTGTGTATATATGCATGTGTGTGTGTGTATATGCATGCGTTCGCGTGTGTGTGTGTGTATGCGTGTGTGTGTATGCATGTGTGTGTGTGCGTGAATGCGCGTGTGTGTGTATGCGTGTGTGTATATATGCATGCGTGTGGTGTGTGTGTGTGTGTGTGTGTGTGTGTGTATATGCATGCGTGTGTATATATGCATGTGTGTGTGTGCGTGAATGCGCGTGTGTGAATGCGCGTGTGTGTGTATGCGTGTGTGTGTATATATGCATGCGTGTGGTGTGTGTGTGTATGAATGCGCGTGTGTATATATGCGTGTGTGTGTGTATGTATGCGTGTGTATGCGTATATGCATGTGTGATGTGTATGCGCGCGTGTGTGTATATCCATGTGTGTATATGCGTGTGTGATGTGTATGTGTATGCGTGTGTGATGTGTATGCGTGTGTGATGTGTGATGTGTATGCGTATGCGTGTGTGATGTGTATGCGTGTGTGATGTGTGATGTGTATGCGTATGCGTGTGTGATGTGTATGCGTGTGTGATGTGTATGCGTGTGTGATGTGTGTGTGTGTGTGATGTCTGCAGGCGTTTGAGTTGGCGACGGGTGATTATCTGTTTGAACCTCATTCTGGTGAAGACTACTCGCGTGATGAAGGTGAGACATCTATACGTTTATGATACACATCAGATAGACTCTTGTGTTCAGAATGGCGTACTACACACTCTCATACTGCACACAGTACAGATTACTGAACTACATTATCTAAATACTGTGCAGATGATGCAGACGTCACATTTGCGACATTAAGGTCATGTGACAACAATATACTTCTGTTCGCCGTGTTGATTGTTTCACACACACTATGAGAACGCTGGTATTCCGATCTGAACACAGACAAGAAGATTCCCGTCTGTGCTCGTTTCCCTCTGAACTCTCATTCTGTCCTTCACTATTGCTCGAATCACACTGAATCTCTGATTGAGTCATGTTCAAAGTGTTTGTGGCTGATACTGAACTCCTCTGCTCTCTCTTCCTGTATTTCCCTTCACACTTCCTGCCTCCCCTCCTCTTCCTGTCTCTCCTGTAGATCATATAGCTCACATCATAGAACTTCTTGGCTGTATTCCTCGACACTTTGCTCTTTCTGGAAAATATTCCCGGGAATTCTTCAATCGGAGAGGTAGTGTTAGAAACACAGGGAGGGACGGACGCCAGCGCTCTGCAACACACACACACATTTATAACCGCAGACAGGTGTCTCACCTGAACTGTAATCGAGCTGTGGTCACATGACCTGAAACTCTACAACATCCTGTGTGTGTGTCGCAGTAGACGTGTCCGCGTCCATCCCCCCACAGCGCTGCATGAATAACTTGTGTGTGTGTGTGTGTGTGTGTGTGTGTGGAGATCAGATCACATCGCTCTGATTATGGAGTTACTGGGAAAAATCCCTCGCAAGATCATCACAACAGGAAAATACAGTCGTGAGTTCTTCTCTAAGACAGGTAACGCTGCAAACTGCAGTGCATCTCGACTTCATTCTTCTCTGTAAATCACTACAACAACAATGAAACAGTTCACCCAAACATGTCAATTCAGTCATTGTTTACTCACCCCCGTGTTGTTATAGAACAAGACAGAAAGTCATACGAGGTTATAACAACACAGCGGCGAGTAAACAATGACGGAATTTAAATATTTGGGTGTACTGTCCCTTTAATATTTGTCACATTCTGTGACGATTTTTCCACTGATGTAAAATAATTTGCTTTGGGTCTCATTTCTGAAACACGAGCAGAACGAATGTGTGTGAATCATTCATGAACCCTTTCTAGTGCAATTCTCTTATTCTTAAACTTTCATATTTTCATAATGTTAGTTGCTACCAAATGCACGCCTGGTCTTCAACACGTGTTGATTGTGTGTGCGGCATCTGAAAAACTCGCTCCGTGTAATGTGTGTCCAAAGACGAGATCAACACAATCCATTTGTCATTGAATAATGTCTCTTTCCTATCTTTTCTGTTCTTTATAGTCAGTTTTGATTGACTATAAAACATTTAATGCACAGTTGCGGTAAAGAAACCGTTCTCTAGGAACGGGCAACTCGATCCTAAAGTACTGGAAGTTTCTCCCGTCTCCACACATGATCTCTGGAGCTCCACCAGAGTGACCATCGGGTTCTTGGTCACCTCTCTTAACAAGGCCCTTCTCCCCCGATTGTTCAGTTTGGCTCGGTGGTCAGCTCTAGGAAGAGTCCTGGTTGCACCAAACTTCCATTTAAGGATTATGGAGGCCGTGGTACTCTTGGGATCCTTCGATGCAACTGAAATGTTTTGTAGTCTTCCCCAGATCCTCGACACAATCTTGTCTCTGATCTCTGCAGGCAGTTCCTTTGACCTCATGGTTTGGTTTTTGCTCTGATATGCATTTTCAGCTGTAAGATCTTATATAGACAGTTGTGTGCCTTTCCAAATCAGGTCCAATCAGTTGAAGTTGCCGTATATGAATGTGTTTATTAATATTAATGAACTGTATTGAACATTGAATATAAAATAAAATATAACATTTATATTAATATAATGACCCACAGATGTGTTCATGTTGATTTGAAGTTATTCAAGATAACTTGCATGATTTTTCCACTTTTGAGGGAATAATGTCCCCAAATCCACGTATGTGGACATCATGTTTATGAGCGCTGACGTGTGAAACATGAACAGATTTATTAAAGCAGAATATCAAATGAAACTAGAGACTCTCGTCTTTACACACAAACAGGTTTCATTCAGACAACTTAAAGAGATTTCTTACCAGAGACACTTTTGTTGGCGCTACACCTGTGGAAGCGCTTCAAGGAATCATGGAACATTATCTGGATAATCTTCTTAAAAGTCAAATCATATTTCTATAGCTAATATTCATTCTTCTAGTTCAGCTTTATTTCATCAGCTAGAGATTGTACTCGTGTAGAGGAACACTTGCAAGATATTGTGATCAAAGCTCAGAAGTGTGAGAACCTCGTTTCTGTTGTTTAATGTCTGTCTGTCTGTCTCTCTCTCTCTCTCACTCTCTGTCTGTCTCTCTCTCACTCTGTCTGTCTCTCTCTCTCACTCTGTCTTTCTCACTCTCTGTCTGTCTCTCTCTCTCTCTCTCTCTCGCTGTCTGTCTCTCGCTCTCTCTCTCACTCTGTCTCTCTCACTCTCTCTGTTTGTCGCTCTCTCTCGCTGTCTGTCTCTCGCTCTCTTTGTCTGTCTGTCTCTCGCGCTCTCTCTCTCTCTCTCTCTCTCTCTCTCTCTGTCACTCACTCTGTCTGTCTCTCGCTCTCTCTCTCTCACTCTCTCTGTCTGTCTCTCACTCACTCTCTCTCTCTCTCTGCTCTCTCTCTCTCTCTCTGTCTATCTCTCGCTCTCTCTCTCGCTCTCCGTCTCTCTCTCACACTCTCTCTCTCTGTAGGTGAGCTGCGGCACATCACTAAATTAAAGCCCTGGTCGCTGTTTGACGTTCTGGTGGACAAATATGGCTGGGTGGCCGAAGACGCTGGTCATTTCACTCACTTCCTGTTGCCCATGTTGGAGATGGTTCCTGAAAAACGTGCCTCTGCTTCAGAATGCCTCAATCACCCCTGGCTTAACTCATAGCACTTTTCACACTCTGACTCATCGACGCCCCCGAGAACGCATCCTGAACTGCAGGGGGGCGGGGTCAGAGGGTCGCTGGGGGGCTGTGAATCACGAGTGTCAACACACACACACACACACACACAATTTTAATATCTCATCTGAGATGAAGCTTCAGTCATCGATGGTCTTCCTCACATGAACAGACTGAATTCATTGAGGTCATGTCACATCAGAGGAGGAAGTGAGGCAAAGTCTTTAATTTGGAGGTTCACATGGGTTTTTTAGTAACTTATAGTAATAAATTTATTTCACAGATATAAATTATCCAAAGTGACTTCGATATATTATGTGTTTACTGGCAATCCAACCCATTACCGTGGCGTGGCTAGCGCCATGCAGGAACACGTGAGGGTTTCTTCCGTCATGGCGGCATGTGTTCGTGACTTGAGTAAAACCCTTGAAAAGATGCTGGCAAACATTTACAGATAATAATGTGATTTTCTGCGAACAGTCAAACTATAATATTCTGATACCTCTAGAAACTGTGTGTCAGTGACTGAACATTAGAGATACTGACACAAGTGTGTGTGTGTGTGTGTGTGTGTGTGTGTGTGTGGTGTGTGTGTGTGTGTTACATGAACCGATGCTTCTCATCCAATCGCTGACATTCATAAGTCCACCCGAGTCCCTCTGTATGCAGCCCCGCCCCTTTCCCCCGTCCTCCAATCAGCAAAGAAGGAACCGTGGAAGACTCTCAGTAGAGCGGTTTACACACACACACACACACACACACACACACACACACCTGTGACACACTGCCTCTGGAATAATCTACAGCAAAACATGAATCCAAAAGATTCAACTGATGGTTTGATTACAGACAGATTGACAGGTGTCACTCAAACGCTTCTCAATTCACTCCAGTGAGAATTCTTCAGCTCTTGATTTTAGCTTTGAAGTTCCCATTTGCCCGATTCAAACTATAAACTTCAACATTCCTGATTCTGCCACGGTGCATCAGACACCTGCGACGAGCACGCTTGGGATTATCTGCATTTTCTGGCAGGACGGCTTCTGCTCGCGGGCGTCTCGTTAAAAGACTTGCATTTGTGTTTGAACTTTTTGTTAAGGGAAAAATGAGCAATGTACTGCAAACTGCAAAAACTGCTGAGCACAAGTTTAAACGCATCGCTATAAAGAGACGAGCGGCGGTGACGGTTGCATGTGTGTGGCAGGTGAAATGCGAGATGTACAGACTGACTCCCCCTGTGGCTGTGGCGGGAACTGCGACATCACACTGCTCAAATGACATCATCATCTTCACAGTTTGTCCAGTTGCCTATTTTCGCAATAAAAGTAGATGGTGAAATATTTTTAAAAACGATATTTAAATCCATTTAAAAAGAAAACTAGAAATTCTCTGATGTTGTGACCGTGATGAATTTTAGTCGTAATAAGGTGATTGTCTTTTGGAAAGATTTAATTTCTTTAATTCTATATTTATTTTGGTTGTCACTTTTCCCCTTATGACATTAACTCGTGCTGCTCTGTTGGAATCATGTGATGAATTGGATCAAACATTTGGCAATAATAGTGATTATTAAGTTTTGCACCGAAGAGTCCCGCGGTCTCTCACACGGACTGTTCTTCCGCACGTCCACAGAATCACGTCTCGTGTTTTTCATCAACAGATTTAATAAAATTGTTGAGTCAATGTGATCCATTAATTTACATTCACAATATTTGTATTCTGTGTTCTCATATTTTTGTTGAGCATTATTTTCATTTAAGAGCAGCAGTCTTGAAGTTTTCAGGTACATTAGAAATGGGGTTTCTCATGTTTTGTGCAGGTTTGGCTGTTTCAGCTACACCCTTTACACACCGTGAGGTCCATTTACACATGATTTACTGAGTCAAGACATTTTTATTTGTATTGTGTTTCTCACAATATTTTTCAGAGCAGATTTACAGAAACTTGTACAGTAGTCTCAAATATCTAGAAGCCCCAGTGAACAGATTTATAGAAATACAAATGCATTCATGTCTTCATCCTCCCGAGACCCGAGCGTGACTGCTGTGTGCATTCTCCATTTCCTTTATGATTTGTGACCAGTAGCACCTCATAAACAAGCAAAACAAGAGCAAATAGTTTCCCAAAAATGCATTTCCTCATATGTGGACAGCGGTACTAAGTTGTGTCAATTTAAATAATATCAAGTTATAGAAACTCAGATTTATTTCATCAAATAGTTTATTATGTGTCCAGAAGTGATTATTCATGTTTTTGAGACGTTACGTCATAAATTATCATAATTCAGATTGCAAGTAATGTCCAGCATCGTCCAATCACTGTCAATCATGTTCAAATAAAATGATCCATTATAAATGTTGAATCTATGTACATATTACAAATGTCAAGTCATTTTTATTTGTATAGTGCAACAAACATCATTTCAAAGCAGCTTTACAGAAGATAAAACTGGAATATCTATAAAGTCTTAAGTGTCATCATTGTGAATAAATTAAATAATAATTGTATTAATAACCCCAGTGAGCAGTTGAAGGCGACTGTGGCAAGGAACAAAAAACTCCATAAGATGTTTATTAATGAAGAAAAAATAACCTTGTGAGAAACCAGACTCACTGTGGGGGCCAGTTCCCCTCTGACTAACCCTAAACCAGACTCACTGTGGGGGCCAGTTCCCCTCTGACTAACCTTAAACCAGACTCACTGTGGGGGCCAGTTCCCCTCTGACTAACCCTAAACCAGACTCGCTGTGGGGGCCAGTTCCCCTCTGACTAACCCCACCCTAACCCTAAACCAGACTCGCTGTGGGGGCCGGTTCCCCTGTGACCAACCCCACCCTAACCCTAAACCAGACTCACTGTGGGGCCGGTTCCCCTCTGACCAACCCCACCCTAACCCTAAACCAGACTCACTGTGGGGGCCGGTTCCCCTCTGACCAACCCCACCCTAACACTAAACCAGACTCACTGTGGGGGCCGGTTCCCCTCTGACCAACCCCACCCTAACACTAAACCAGACTCGCTGTGGGGGCCTGTTCCCCTCTGACCAACCCCACCCTAACACTAAACCAGACTCGCTGTGGGGGCCAGTTCCCCTCTGACCAACCCCACCCTAACACTAAACCAGACTCGCTGTGAGGGCCAGTTCCCCTCTGACCAACCCCACCCTAACACTAAACCAGACTCGCTGTGGGGGCCAGTTCCCCTCTGGCCAACCCCACCCTAACACTAAACCAGACTCGCTGTGAGGGCCAGTTCCCCTCTGACCAACCCCACCCTAACACTAAACCAGACTCGCTGTGGGGGCCAGTTCCCCTCTGACCAACCCCACCCTAACCCTAAACCAGACTCGCTGTGGGGGCCAGTTCCCCTCTGGCCAACCCCACCCTAACCCTAAACCAGACTCGCTGTGAGGGCCAGTTCCCCTCTGACCAACCCCACCCTAACCCTAAACCAGACTCGCTGTGGGGGCCAGTTCCCCTCTGACCAACCCCACCCTAACCCTAAACCAGACTCGCTGTGGGGGCCAGTTCCCCTCTGACCAACCCCACCCTAACCCTAAACCAGACTCGCTGTGGGGGCCAGTTCCCCTCTGACCAACCCCACCCTAACCCTAAACCAGACTCGCTGTGGGGGCCAGTTCCCTCTGACCAACCCCACCCTAACCCTAAACCAGACTCGCTGTGGGGGCCAGTTCCCCTCTGACCAACCCCACCCTAACCCTAAACCAGACTCGCTGTGGGGGCCAGTTCCCCTCTGACCAACCCCACCCTAACACTAAACCAGACTCGCTGTGGGGGCCAGTTCCCCTCTGACCAACCCCACCCTAACACTAAACCAGACTCGCTGTGGGGGCCAGTTCCCCTCTGACCAACCCCACCCTAACACTAAACCAGACTCACTGTGGGGGCCAGTTCCCCTCTGACTAACATCATGAATATAATGTAAATATGACTTATGTATAGTTAAAGTTATAGTTTAATAATTATAAACCAAGTAAGTGTTTAAACATAGATTGTGTTTGAACTGTAAGATTAATGATTCATGTCTTTGAAGTTCATCCTGGATTAACTGCAGAAGTTCACATAGATGCAATTGTCCTTGTTAATTGGCTGATGAAGCTTTTTTTGCAATTGTTAGTCTATGCATTCCATTTCAAGATCGTAGTCCATCAATAGACCGAGGAGATGCAGGCAGAGATCAGGAAGGTAATTTCGGTGAGGTTCGGTGTGGTCCATCCTAAATCCAACATTCAGACAGTGGCATATGAAGTATCCCATGTCTTATGGTTGGAGTTGGCATCAGTTCATCCTCTGAAGTCCATCATAATAGACTGAAGTGATGTTTGGCTGCATTTAGTCATCATCATTCAGAGACACACAGCAGTGGAGTCCAACACGAAGCAGGAATGGTGCTGGATCCAGACGGTTCTGGTAATAGATATAAATCCCGAGGTTGAGACAGGGAAACAAATAGAATAATATTAGTGTAGATGTCATTCAATGTATTTAGTTATAGATTAAGATAAGTGTTTCAGGTTCCGGCAGACCTAACTAAAGCAGCATAATTGTGAGTTGATGGATAAATTAGTTGTATGCTTGAATAAATAGACGAGTCTTTTGTCTAGACTGGTGGCCAAAATTTTGGAATAATGTAAAGATTTTGCTGTTTTGGAAGGAAATTGTTACTTTTAATTCACCAAAGTTGCATTCAACTGATCACAAAAGTATAGTCAAGCTATTACTGATGTAAAAAACAGCACAATCACTATCTGAAAAAGTCATTTTTTATCAAATCTAGACAGCAGCATCACTCCAACTCCTTATCCTCGAGGAATCATGATAAACTGATCATTTGACACTTAAAAATCACTTGCCATTATATCAAACACAGCTGAAAGATTTTTGGTTCATTAAATGAAGCTGAACATTGTCTTTGTGTTTGTTTATGAGTTACCACAGTTGGCAATAGACTGGCGTGTCTGAAGCTCAATATGAGGTAAAAAATGGCCAAAAAGAAACAGCTTTCTCTAGAAATTCGTCAGTCAGTCATTGTTTTGAGGAATGAAGGCGATACAATGCTGGAAATTGCAAAAAAACTGCAGATTTCATCCAAAGGTGTAACTACAGTCTTCAAAGACAAAGCACAACTGACTCTCGCCTGGTTGGAAAGCTGTTACTGGGCAGTACACTGTCAGAGCCAAAGCTTCAGATTTAGACCAATTAACTCTTCTTAATTTAAGTTCTCAGGATACAAAGGAAATAATAATTCTGTGAAGAATCCCATACTACCATATCAAACGCCTTTTTGACATCAAGAGAGATGGCAGCGACCGAAGTCTGATCATTCGCCACTGACCAGATCTAAAAGATTCAGAAGGCAAGGCCTTAATAACCTCGCCAAGCTCATCTCAGAATCAACATCAGTCATCAGTTTAGGGAGTTCTAATGGTTCCACAAAGTTTCTAATATCTTCATCAGTAGATGAAGAACTATAAAGATCAATTCTTTAAAAGCATTATTAATATCAGTGGCTGAGGTAAATATTTCACCACCAGCAGATTTCACTGAGGGAATGGTAGAAAAAGACTCTCTCTGTTTTATACATCTAGCCTGAAGCTTCCCTGCTTTGTCCCCCGACTCAAAGTATGAGCCAAAACTCCACCTTCCGCAACAAAATGGTATTATATCTGTATTTCAATCGGGTCAATTCTCTGAGGCCATCAGAAGAGATTCGGCTGTTCAGCTCTGCCTCAGTACTTATAATATTCTCTTCCAACTCCACGAGTTCTTGTCCTTTGGATATTTTGGTGAATGAGGCATACTGTATGACCCGGCCCCTAAGAACCGCCTTAAGTGCCTCCCAAGCCATGCCCACAGAGCACGCGGAGGACCAGTTGGTCTCCATATAAACATTGATTTCAGCCTTTAACATTTGTTGGAAATCAGGATTTTGCAAAAGGGATAAATTAAAGTGCCAACTATATGAATTATTTTACTCCATATGTGTCAACACCTCTAAACTCATCAGGGTGTGATCTGAGACGGAGACGCTTCCAATTGATTAATCAACAACAGATGAAATGAGGGACTTAAGCTATAAAAGAAAATAGATTCTTGAATAAATCTTATGGACCGATGAATACATGTATAGTCCCTATCAGATGGGTTCAAATGTCTCCAATTATCTGTAAGATCAAGACTTGTACACATCCTGTGACGTGTCAATGTTGCTCTAGGGGACTTAGACAATTTTGCTTCACTATGATCAAGAACTGAATCCATCAAAAGATTAAAGTCTCTTCCCAATATTATATTATGAGGGGTGCTAATGGCGTGCAACATCCCTTCAAGATCTATAAAAAAAGCCCTGATCATCAGCGCTAGGTGCATAAATATTAGCCAAAATCAACCTTTACCCCTGAATTTCTGCTAAAACAATAATGACTCCTAATTTATCTTTAATCTGTCTGAGACATTTGAATTGTAGATGTTTATTTATCAGTGTAATGACTCCCCTGCTCTTACTCGAGCCAGCACTAAAGAACACATGTCCACCCCATATCTTCCCAAATTTTTCCCCTTCCTGCGGGGAAAGATGCGTTTCCTGAAGAAACACAATCATTTCTTACATTTAAGAAGAGAAATAATGTTCCTTTTTATGGGGTGCCCCAACCCATTCACATTC
This sequence comes from Xyrauchen texanus, assembly GCF_025860055.1. NCBI lineage: Eukaryota > Metazoa > Chordata > Actinopteri > Cypriniformes > Catostomidae > Xyrauchen > Xyrauchen texanus. The sequence continues at coordinate 28,415,586 of NC_068321.1, read as the reverse complement.
CACGTGGAGAGAGACAATACACTCATATTTACATTTGACAAATAAGAAAACAAAAATAGATTGTGTGTCAAAAAACGAGTGCTACAATAAATCCCAGAACCAAACAAACAGAAAACAAATTTGCTCATTAACCCAGGTACATCTCAAATGGCTAGCACAGGAACCATAAATAACTTCTATTAAACCACAACAAATATATAGTCTTAAAATACCATGAATGTCAGAGGTGATGTAATGCAGGTCCAGAAATCAACAAAACAAAAACGAGACTGAGGCTTACCAACAGCAAGTAAACTAAATGTGGGCACTTTTGGCCCCCAAAATATGACAAAAAAAGCAAAGCAAAACAAAATCACCCTCACACAACAAACAATTCAAAAACGTTGAACCGAGTCAGCTGAGAGTGTGCGCTTGGGAATGAGGCATGTCAGGTGCATTTAGTTGATGAATGAATGAGAATGGGAACAATCTTATCTGTGGGTAAGAGGAGTAATGACGGTTAGAGGTCCTCTTTGTCAGAATTGTGTTCCTTATCAACAGAATTTGGGCAGTTGCAATACTGCACCCAAGTGAAGTCAAAAGGAATCAGCGTTCTCAGAATATAATCCAAGAACAAAAAATCATCTACACAAGAAATATAACCAATCAAATTCCCATTCATGAACTAAACAAACACAGAACTCAAACATCTCCATAAAACATCCCAACCTATTTACAAAGAACAAATTTCACACAAACTCAAAGACACATAAAACTTTGCAAAAACATGAAATAAAGCAACACTTACTAACTTGAGCAGCAACCCAAAGTTTCTCAAACAAGGATTTCATGTAGAAGACAGCATGAGGCAATCAAACTGAATCTGACTTCTTCTACTATTACCTGTATTTATACAAATCTGGAGTGCTAACTGAGACCCCTAGTGGATAGGATGAGCATAACCCCCAACAACAATACAATATGACATGTGACTGACAAAACCAGTATTGTGTAAAATCATCTTAAAACCACTGAGAACAAAGTGTCCAAATCAGAATAAATAATTAAATAAATAAATATAGCTACAAGCGACTACTGTCGGGGGCCAAGCAGATATGGAGATAAGACCAAAATAAACAAATTAGACAGAAAAGTTCCTGTGGAAATTGTCGACAGTTATTTTGGTGTGAGATTTCAGCTGCTTTGAGCACAGTTGCAAAAATAGGATTGTCTGAAGTTATAGCGACCCTAGCACCAAAAACGAACGTAACTCTGCACTCTACCTCACAGTGTTCTCATCTATGAGTACAAATTTTGTTATAATCTGGGCTCTGACTGGGACACTCCAAAAGGTGGATTTTCTTTTTTTTAAGCCATTCTGTAGTGGATTTCGTGTCATTGTCCTGCTGCATCATCCAACTTCTACTGAGCTTCAGCTGACACACTGCCACCCTGACATTATCCTGTATCTTGATGAACTTGGGAATTATTTTTTTTCTCTTGATGATGGCAAGTGGTCCAGTCAACAAAGCAGCCCCAAATCACGATGCTCCCTCCACCGTACTTCACCGTTGGGATGATGTTTTCATGTTGGTATGCGGTGGCCTTTTTATGCCATACATAGTGCTGAGTGTTCTTCCCAAACAATTCAACCTTAGTTTCATCAGTCCACAAAATCAGTAGTGTTTAGGAGTATAAAGGTGGTCTTTGTTAAACCTGAGGTGTGCAGCAATGTATTTGTTGGAAAGCAGCAGCTTCCTTCATGATGTCCTGTCATAGACACCATACCTGTTTAATGTTTTCTGTACAGTAGACTCATGAACAGAGATGTTAACCACTACCAATGTATCTGTAACTCCAGTATTCTCTTTTACCTCATTGAGCATCCTGCGGTGTTTCTTTTGTCATCTTGACTGGACGGCCACTTCTAGAGAGAGTACCTATAGTACTAAATCACCTCCATTTATAGACAGTTTGTCTAACTGTGGACAGATCAATATCTAACGGCCACTTCTAGAGAGAGTACCTATAGTACTAAATCACCTCCATTTATAGACAGTTTGTCTCACTGTGGACAGATGAATATCTAACGGCCACTTCTAGAGAGAGTACCTATAGTACTAAATCACCTCCATTTATAGACAGTTTGTCTCACTGTGGACAGATGAATATCTAACGGCCACTTCTAGAGAGAGTACCTATAGTACTAAATCACCTCCATTTATAGACAATTTGTCTCACTGTGGACAGATGAATATCTAACGGCCACTTCTAGTGAGAGTACCTATAGTACTAAATCATCTCCATTTATAGACAGTTTGACTAACTGTGGACAGATGAATATCTAACGGCCACTTCTAGAGAGAGTACCTATAGTACTAAATCATCTCCATTTATAGACAGTTTGTCTCACTGTGGACAGATGAATATCTAACGGCCACTTCTAGTGAGAGTACCTATAGTACGAAATCACCTCCATTTATAGACAGCTTGTCTCACTGTGGACAGATGAATATCTAACGGCCACTTCTAGTGAGAGTACCTATAGTACTAAATCACCTCCATTTATAGACAGCTTGTCTCACTGTGGACAGATGAATATCTAACGGCCACTTCTAGTGAGAGTACCTATAGTACGAAATCACCTCCATTTATAGACAGCTTGTCTCACTGTGGACAGATGAATATCTAACGGCCACTTCTAGTGAGAGTACCTATAGTACGAAATCACCATTTATAGACAGCTTGTCTCACTGTGGACAGATCAATATCTAACGGCCACTTCTAGTGAGAGTACCTATAGTACTAAATCACCTCCATTTATAGACAGCTTGTCTAACTGTGGACAGATGAATATCTAACGGCCACTTCTAGTGAGAGTACCTATAGTACGAAATCACCTCCATTTATAGACAGCTTGTCTCACTGTGGACAGATGAATATCTAACGGCCACTTCTAGTGAGAGTACCTATAGTACTAAATCACCTCCATTTATAGACAGCTTGTCTCACTGTGGACAGATCAATATCTAACGGCCACTTCTAGTGAGAGTACCTATAGTACGAAATCACCATTTATAGACAGCTTGTCTAACTGTGGACAGATCAATATCTAACGGCCACTTCTAGTGAGAGTACCTATAGTCCTAAACCATCTCCATTTATAGACAGTTTGTCTAACTGTGGACAGATGTATATCTAAAGGCCACTTCTAGTGAGAGTACCTATAGTACTAAATCACCTCCATTTATAGACAGTTTGTCTAACTGTGGACAGATGTATATCTAACGGCCACTTCTAGAGAGTACCTATAGTACTAAATCATCTCCATTTACAGACAGTTTGTCTAACTGTGGACAGATGAATATCTAAAGGCCACTTCTAGTGAGAGTACCTATAGTACTAAATCATCTCCATTTATAGACAGCTTGTCTAACTGTGGACAGATGAGTATCTAACGGCCACTTCTAGTGAGAGTACCTATAGTACTAAATCATCTCCATTTATAGACAGCTTGTCTAACTGTGGACAGATGAATATCTAACGGCCACTTCTAGTGAGAGTACCTATAGTACTAAATCATCTCCATTTATAGACAGTTTGTCTAACTGTGGACAGATGAATATCTAACGGCCACTTCTAGTGAGAGTACCTATAGTACTAAATCATCTCCATTTATAGACAGTTTGTCTAACTGTGGACAGATGAATATCTAAACTCTTCCAGATAACTTTAACACTTTCCAGCTTTATGCAAAGCAACAATTCTTGATTGTAGGTCTTCTAAGATATCTCGGTCCACGTCAGCAGATGATTCTTCTGAATAGAAAACTCAATATGTTTGAGTGCTTTTTATTAGTCAAAGTAGCTCTAACCCACAACTACAATTTTGTTCCATTAATTGGATGCCAGGTTTGCCAACTACTGACTCTAATTAGCTTTTGTTGCCCCATTTACCCTAGGGGGTTCACTTTTTCCACAGCACTGTGAATGTTTAATGGGATGTGTTCACATTAATATAATAGTTTGTGCGATGTTAGTTTAAGCACATCATGTTTTTTTCTATACTTGAGATCACATTTTGACCAATTAATGCAGGAAACCAGCTAATTCCAAAGGGTTCACATACTTTTTCTTGCCGCTGTAGTTCAGAATTCAACTAAATTCACAGAAATCCTTCATTAAACTTCTGTCACAGCATTTTAATAAAAGCACAGTTCAAAGTTTAGAAATAAAGATGGCACAAAAGAGATGTTGGTTATTTTCCCCCAAGTTTTATTAAGAGATATATTACAAATGTTTAGACGCCGCGTGGAGTCTTGAAGTTCATGCCAACAGGAGGTTGGGTAACCTGAAGGTTGGACAGACTGCCGAAATCCTGCCAGACAAAAAAAAAAAACAGAAGCAAATGAGGAAAAACGTATAAAATACAGAAAAGAGAATAATATCGACGTGGGTTTGATCAATGCTGAATTGAAAACTACTACAAAATGACAACACATTCCACTTCCTGTAATCCATCAGGACTCGCGTGTTAGAAGCAAATAATCATGAGTAGGTGGAAGTTGTGTGAAAGATTCAGGGTTTGTCAGGAACAGCATCCAGCAAACACGGGAAAGACTTTCAGTTTTCTCTTCCTGTATTATCAATGACCTGGAGACACGTCACCCCACAGTCACTTTCGATACAGGAGCGGAGAGAACGTTCAGTGATTCTCACCAGAAGCTTGAGCATCTCCTTGGTGTCCGTGTCCACCTCGATGATCTCCTGGTCCAGAGCGGAGACCTGCACAACAACACAAACACGTCAACATCCAGACAGATAAAGATCATTTCAGCTCGTCAGATTAAATGAGATAAAAATTATTTAAATATACATAGAAAAAGTTAACTGAGGTTGTGCATCAAACCATGACTAGATTTAACCCTTTCCTGTTTCCGTGGATTACCCCAAATTAAAGGCGCCACAAAAACACAAGGAGGGTTTTGTGTTGGTCAAGACTGTAGTTATTAATATTTTGAGGATTATTTTTTCTCATGGGTCAATCCAAGCTTAAAGGGTTAAACTGCAGTTATTATTTCATGCAACTAATTAAAAGATGTTCATTAGAAGCATTTTAATTGATCATTGTGTGAAAGATTCAGGGTTTGTCAGGAACAACATCCAGCAAACACGGGAAAGACTTTCGGTTTTCTCTTCCTGTATTATCAATGACCTGGAGACACGTCACCCCACAGCCACTTTCGATACAGGAGCGTCAAACAATAAGACACTGTATTAGTGTCCTGATTAAAAACCATCATCCGGTGTGATGACAGTCGATCAGAAGCAGACGAATGTGCCACACTCACTGACCTCTGGTGGTGGAGGAATGACACTACCGTCACTGTTTGTTTTCTGTCCATTTCAAACTACTTGCTTTCTCTAATTAAACTACCATGTCACGAATCCGGTGTGATGACAGTCGATCAGAAGCAGACGAATGACTCAGAATTGAAACGGATCAGAATATCAGGATTCAGACTGACCTCTGGGACGTAGTTATCTCGTCGTTCTCGCTCTTCCTCCTGCAGTTTGATGGAGATACCTCTGACTGGACCTCTCTGAATCCGCTTCATCAGGTGCGTCACATATCTGCACAAACACACTCAACATGACTGTGGACACACACCTGATGTTCTGAAAGATGACATCATCTTACTATTTTAACAGAGTGTTTCCTGTATGAATCAAATACACCCATAACAGACATTTGGCAACAAGTCTGTGATGTATACTTCACAGACTACGGTGTACCACAATGCACTGTGCTTTACTTGACCTTTTATTTCTAGTGTGATGCATGAACAGGATGTCACTTGCTGAATTAAATGTGCAGCATAATGAGGACGTGTGAGGATGTAGCCGGCTATTGTTTGAAAGATTTATCGTTGTATACCGTGTCGTAAACAGTATACGGTACACTAGTGTTTTCAACCACTGAGAATTCATGACAAAGAACTGATATATAAAACGCAGATGTGAGAGTCACAAACGAATCTCTCTTTTCAAATGATTCTATTGAATGACTCGATCAAACAGATTCACAAAGCTTTGGCAGATCACCCAACAGTAATGGCGCAGTATTATAATGAATATTGCATGACTACACAGTAGTGATCGATTTCTATTTCTGACAGACTTTCATTGAAATTGAGCTTTTATTTGAAGCGTTTGTGTTTTTATGACGGCAGCTTCACAAGCTGGTCGCTACATGACTCAAAGCCATTTTTTAAATAAATATGAATTCTGTATATAACTCGCTCTAAACGTGAATTAGCACTTTACCTGCCGTCACCTGATCCAGAGGATGCACATGACGGTGTTTTCTGTGTATGATTGAAGCATCTCTTATGAGCAGTTTGTGTCTGTCAACACCGGCTGCATGCATACACAAACACAAACATATGAAGTGCACAGCACACATTAAATCACAGCTTTTGCAGTTTAATAATCTCACTAGGACGACACGATTTTAATATGTGCGCTGAATGTTTACGTAGTGACATTCGTATAACAGCTGTTATCGGAGCATTTTAACGAGTACCTGAGCGAGGTATCAGACCCGGTTCAGATACCAGTATCCCTAGTTTTCAGTTTCTTAACGTCATTATTTCCTAAAGTGTGCGGTTACGGAGTGTTTTTAAAGTAGGTCCATACATTGTGGTTTAATCCATGTCTTCAGAAGTGATGATAAATGTGGGTGAGAAACAGATTAATATTTGTCATTTTTTTCGGTAAATTCTCCTCCCTGCTCAGTATGCAGCGATATGCACGGATGTAAATCATCAAAACCAAAAGAAAGTGAAAGTAAAGCAGGAACTGACCGAGCAAGGAGGACAATTTGCAGAAAAAAAAAAAAAAAAAAAAAAAAAAGGATTTATATATGGATCTGTTTCTCAACCACACCTATCATATCTCTTCTGAAGACATGGATTAAACCACTAGAGTCTTATGGGTTACTTTAATGCTGCAGTTATGAGCTTTTTTGAGCTTCAAAGTTCTGGTCACCATTCACTTGCATTGTATGGACCTACAGAGCTGAAATATTCTTCTAAAAATCTCAATTTGTGTTCTGCAGAAAAAAGTCAAACACATCTGGGATGACATGAGGGTGAGGACATTTTTTTTGCCATTCGGTCCCTTCACTGTACACATTATCAACTCTACACTGAGTGACCCAATCAGATTCATCGAGAAACGCGATATCTGATCGGTCACTCACCCGGCGATCTTGTTGCGAAGCTTCTTGCTGGGGATGATGGCGATCTCCTCACACACGCGCTTGTTAGTATGGAAGTCGTTACCCAGACGGGTGTAGTACTTCTCGATGATGACCCGGGCGGCCTTCTTCACCGTCTTGGTCCTGACTCGACCCTGAACAATGACACCACCATCAGAACATGAAACATTGAGACACTCGGGTCAGAACATTCACAGACCACATACTCAACAGTACTGTGATGTCAGGAGATAGTATAAAGTGACCTTGAACTGTATCATAGTACTGAATTATTAATGTTCATATATCATCACATTTACAAGACAATCCAAGAGTACCATGATTTTACCACAGTATGCGTGTCTAATGACAGACAGCACACTGTGTGCTCTGAAGAGTTTATCATGAGCAGAACACAAACACGTTAACGTCCCGTCACACACACGCGCTCACATACAACCCCACACACATACAATCTCACACACAGTATCAGATCTGCTGCTGTACCGCCTTAAAGCTCATTAGTACGCAGACTAAAGAACTTTCCAGGAGATCTAATCAGCTGTACTAATCAATAATGTCAAATACACAGAAATGAGCGCGCATTTACGTCAGTATGTTTTTTTATGATCGGACGCGTTTAAACTCTCTCACACATCCATGTGACGCGTCATACTCACACACACAAAAGCGCACACTTCTCTATATCATATTCACATGTTTGTTGTGATGAATCGGTGAGTTTTAAAGGCGGATTGCAGCAGATTACAATGAGAGTGAAACAATCAAACACCCACCATGATGGATCCGGAGAGTAGAAGAGAGCGACGGATGCGCGTCACCGGAACATGAAGCGTCAGAGAGACGTCACAGCGCCACACTCACTGACCTCTGGTGGTGGAGGAATAACACTACAGTCACTGTTTGTTTTCTGTACATTTCAAACTACTTGCTTTCTCTAATTAAACTACCATGTCACGAATAAAGAAGGTAAAACATTACAGTTATACTTGTTAAAATGTTATTTTCAAATGCGGAAATTCCTTATGAATCATATGAACATTTGCACATTCAATTTCATAATAAACATAGAAGATATTTACTATCTCATATATAACCAGATATAAAACCTTCTGCTAATGGATACAGGGATTTGATTGCACGACAACTTCATTCACTGGAGAATATGAACTAAAAAGACTAATGAATAAAATGATACATGTGTATTTGTGTATAATATATGTGCAAATGATAATAGCATTCTTAGTTTTGACAAGCCTCAAGCTTTTGTTGATTAATTCACTAATACTGATGAAACCGATCAGACAAAAAATTCATTAAATAGGCTGAATTTGGTTGACAAGTAGTTTAAAAAAATGTCAAATTTGACAAAAACGGCTTCATTTTGAAACCATTTGATTAATAATAAATATTTAATTAAATTCACACCCATATTTTTAACAGTAAGAAATAAAAATAAATGTATTATATAAAAAATATTTCTAAATATTCATCTCTCCTTCCATGCTTGGAATAATAGTTTGATTTGCATAGTATATTTCTAGACAGTTTGTCTTTGTTTCGGTCACCTTTAGCTCACTCATTGGTGTTTGTAAGACAGGATTTATTGAGAAAAGCACCTACAAATAAACTAAAATATAATTGAAATCTAACATTGCTCTAATAGTGGTTAGACAAAGATACGTTGCCAACTTAAATAAATATTACACACAAAGCACTTGAATTTGCTTTGGATTTAGTACAATTTCAATATAAATTGTATAAATGTACTTTATATATTTTTCAGGTGAAATGTTGTTTATATATCATGCCTACTGTTTTCACGATGGGACTATTATATTTGGGGGTCCTTGGAATCATAATTTGAAACCCCTGATTTACCAGAATACATTTCAACCTCATAATTGAAATGTGACTAATTGTCTTATCCAAAGTTTGATACGGTATTAGGGTTGTGTGGTATACCGATACTAACGAAATATCACGATACCACACATTTTAAAATGACACGACATCATCTTGTTAATTTCATTACCATATTAAAGTATGCTGGCATTAGCAAAATGTAATGTAATGTGAGAGTTTTGAGATTAAATCAAAGACCATTTGACAATAATAATAAAAAGCCTCTATATGGCCAAGTGTGATCATTAAACAGTAGAAGGATGTAATTTAAACAAATAATATAGTCACATGCGCTGCTCGCCACAATATGAATAAGAGGCGCCTCTCTGCCTGTTGTGTCCTTCACACACACACACACACACACACACACACACACACACGCATACACACACGCATACACAAATGCAACACACAATGCCAATGCTTGATTTTCATGTAGTGTGTCCATTAGTATCCATCTGCAGATTTTAAATGCAGTTGCAATTATACTCATAGTAACAATAATATAATAATAAATGGTTATATTATTAGTAGGGCTTTCAAACAATTAATTTTTAATCGAATTAATTACATGGTGTCTTGATTAATTAATCGCGATTAATCGCATATATAAATATTTGCTGAGAAAGCCCCTCATATAACAATAACTCAATATATAATGATTATACATATTTATATCAATATATAATTATACATAGTTATCTTTAAATATTATAAAATTATATAAATGTATATATATATTCAGATAATTAAAATGCGTTACATTCTGGTGTCAGAAGAGTTCATCATTAATAAGATAAAAAGCGTCTTTATAATACAATGTATTGTTTATTACCATATTATTGATTATAAGTCAATCATTGACACACAGTTCACAGTAATCCATTACACAAATGAATTTATCAATCAGAGATTTATTATGAGGGCTGTTTAAGGACCGTCAATGTACACCTGCGTCAGACATGCTTGTGTCGCGTCTCGGGTGTGGTGTGTCATAAACATAAAATGTTTAGTTCACTGTGTCGAGTTAAATATAGTTTAATACTTTAAACACATCTGGAGATCTCTTAGTTCAGATTTGCGCTCCATCAAGTGTTTGAACGCAAGAATGTAACACATGTTTGTGTTGTTCTGCTGAAGTGTTTGTTCACTGTATAAACTGTGTGTTGCTCACACAGCTGAAGTTTCACTTACTGCCCCCTGGAGGAAACAGGTGGTACTACAAGCATTTCTCAGGAGTCTTCCTTATTACGGTCCGGGGGCATTGCGATTAATGGCGTTAATTTTTTATAAAATTAATCGCACTGAATTAACGCATTAAATCGACAGCACTAATTGTACTAAATATCATCATGTTGTGATTCAGCCATGGCATCTCAGATAACCAGATCGTTTACATTTAACGTTTTCATTAATACTGTAAAGCTCTGTTGTGCTTCTTTTTTGTTTCTTACCATATATATATATATATATATATATATTATTGCTGCAACATTATTGGCTCTATATTGTTAAGTATTATATTTTCATTTGATTAAAGCTGTACAGTATGTATTTGATTAAACACAATTTATCATTACATTTCATTAAAACATTTAACATGGAATCCAGAAAAATTCCAACAGAAATGTCATTAAAAACATCAAGTCTGCATGTACAGACGCAAGGGTGCGACTTATGCAATTCAAGATTTTACATCGGTTCTGTTGGACCCCCTCTAGATTGTACCGGCTTGGTCATAGACACACCAATCAGAAAAATCATTTTGCCCCAGACTGTATTCTGGGCGATCATCGAGATTGAGAATAAACAGTTTTGTCATAACCAGCATCATGATTGCCAGACTGATAGTTTTAAGAGGATGGAGCACCCTCATTTCAGGAGTGCTGCCCAGAGACGGGGAGGCCTATAAAGGGTCATTTAAAAGAATTGGGAAATTTAATTTATGGAGAAATGGGGCAGATATCGGACATTGCTGGATGGGATTATTTTGTGGTCTACAATAATGGCCACTGGGATGTTGTTGGGGTGAGGTAAGAGAGGGGGTTAAATGTTGATTCTGTATGTTTTTCCAGTGTTAAATATGTGAATCAAAACAAATGTTGATTAGACAAAAAGGCATAATTTGCATTTATAAGTCTTTATGATGTTCTTTTATATATGTAATTTCATTAAAAAAATATTGTATTTTTTTGCCCAAGTATCAATAGAGATACCCGGGCTGGTATCGTACCAAAGACAACATCAAAGTAACCCGAATACCGTACAAGTGATTAAACCTTTACCCCTGATTATCAGAATATGTAGGAAACGGCACAGAAGACACAAATAAAAATGCTAGTGACTATAGTGATGTGTACAAGAGGAAATTAACCTTAAAGCAGCCTGTGATTGTTCTTTAAATAACATTTGAGGTCTGTGACGATTCATTAGATTAAAGTTAATGCACAACAGAAGAGTCAGATAACACGAATCACTAAAACCATCAATCCATCAGTTCCACCAGAGAAATAAATGTCAGTTCTCAAAAAAACATTTTATTAAATGTCTGTACAAAAATGGAAGGAAATATCAAAAATAATATTTACAAAGATTTACACTTAAAATTATTCAGAACTCATGTGAACGAAACATGAAATTATTATTCATCCTCCTCTTCGTCGTCGATGATCGGCCTGGACCTGAAACATAAAAACAGTAAAAGTCTTTAATAAAACTCAGAATTAAAACATCAGATCGAATCCAAGTGCAAAAGGACACAACAACAATCCTAAAGCGGTGTTCAGGGTCACAGGTCAATACTCACTTCCTGGGCACTTTACTGATGCCGCTCCCCCCCGCCTCCTCGTCATCAGACACAGGATGAAGATTCTCCTTCTCAGGTTTTCTGCTCGGACCCCCAAAGAAATCTCCAATGCCCTTCTGCCATGTGGGGGTGGGCCGCGGGCACACAGGGTTTCCACCCACATATTTACTCTTAGCTGAACAAAAACATCTACATGAATATATAAATCTGAACCGGATCACACTTGTGTAACGGCTCGTAGAAAAACAGCGCTGTAGTGTGATATAGTTATAATAACACTGATGTAGTAATTAAAGTTCACAATAACATTAGAAGGCCAAAATAAATCATTCTTATACTCATTAATGTAGCATTAAATATGCTCATTTCACTACACAACATCTGTGAATATATTTAAACCTGACTTATGCACATTGAGAGGGTTTTTAACGAAAATCTAAAGCAGAAGTCGAATGGGAATCCTGTGTACACGTGTGCGCGCTCTCACCAGGTGTGCCCGACTGCGCGCCGGCGCTTTGCGCGTTCACGGATCCGGAAGCACCGAGTGATTTCCGGGGCGCAGTAGCGGCAACCGCTAAAACACAAACAAACCAAATGAACAAAACATTCAATAATACATAAAACAAACAGTTGAATTAACTCTGGCTCATTGTGACGCACATCTAATGTTTTTAAACAATCAACAGACTTAAAATCATCATTAAAATTACATTAATACTGCATATTTGTGCAATGACGGAAACATCGGTCAAATCAATGTTTCAACAACATAGCAGTAAATTTCGTTAATAAATTAAAATATTATTCATAAATCTATAAAACTCAATATAGACAAACATTATAATTAAACACTTTTGAATCTCATAACAAATGGCGGGAGCGTCAACACATTTACTTCATTAGTTTAACATGTTTGAGTGGATTAATTCATAAAGATCATACTGCTCTTTTTAAGTTTATAAAAGAGTAAAAGCCGTTAGTTAGTAAATTGATTTCATGTTATTAATCAACCTACACTTCATACAAAAGAAAATACTTTTTCTTACCTTTCCTGTAAGTTCCGGGAACACTATCAGCTTTAGTTCGCACCATTGCGGCTGTGTTTATAATGGGTTTATAAATGTGTTTTATTATTTTATTAAGAATCACTCGATGCGTCCGTTCACTTCAACACTACTCTAGAAATAAAGCGCGTATTCCCGCCTGCCTTTTAAACAGAATCCGACTCTCATGACGTCACCTTCAGAGCTCCAATGGGTGGACAGGATTATGTGACACGTGACTATGGGGCACGCCTCCTTCTCTTTTCTGCCCGCCTTTTAAAGAACAGATATAACGGCATTAGTTACAACCACTTTATATATATATATATAGATCAGTGGTTACAACAGTTATGAATGGAGTAGCAACATGGTAACTTGCTATAAACCAGCACTGTCATTAAAAAGACAAATAAAATGAGACAAAATGACAGTAAGATTGTGTAACTTTTCACACTAAAGGAGTTTCCGCTGATTTCATTACATAATTTTACTGCAGTTTTTCAACAAACCGTGGTAAAACATTTTGTAAGGGAGAATTGTAATATCGTTATTATTGATTATTTGGAAAGTGTGCAGAACCTTTGTGATCGCTGGAGGGAGACACGTGACAACTGCCCAGAAAAGGCGGAAATGCGTCATCATCGCCCTCTTGTCCATCAATCTCAGAATCAGAATGAGCTATTCATAGTGTTTGTAATAAATTTACTTTTTGTAACACATCATTTAAAGATATTGAACATTATTTTGATTGTTTTTTTCTATTTCATTTTGGACTTACTTTAAAATAGACATGACAAAAAATGTTAACTAGCAAAACTCTTAATTTAGAAGCTTATGACATTTTACTTTGTTTTCAAAACCCATATTTGTCTGAAAAACTAAATTACATTATTCATCTTTAAAAGTTGTTCATAAGACAAAAATAACTCAAAAGAAACCCTCATATATTACCTTTTGTAATACTGATCACAATATACTTTGAAACCCTTTCAAAAATAGCAGGATGATATCAAGCTATATTTAAAACGCATAGATATTAAAAGCAGGAGGCTGCACTGGATGTCCATGGAACTGCTAAATAATGAAAGTAAATAATTATATACATTCAGATATCAGATACATTTAGCTTGAATATTCTCATTGTAACACACAGAATTAGGCCATATCAATATCAATAATAGCACATGTTATACATTGAATTCACTTTCAGTATGTGCTTGTCTGGGGTACTGTAAAGATTTCAGTAGTGCTCTTATAGATTTTATTAATTCATACATTTTTGTAATAGGTTCAAAAGCTGGCAATACCATCTCACAAGCACTCTTTCATGAAAAATAAACAATCTAATCCATAGTAGAAGTTGCTTATCTAAACTCCACAGAAAACATAAACGTGATGTAATAACTCTCGTCTATATGTAACACATCATGAGAGGAAAGAAATGTGAAGTAAACATTTGAGAATCCATAAAATGTTCTCTAAATGTACACATATTTAACTTATAATAGACGTTGTTTACTGAAGCCTTGCAATGACAAAGACGAGAGCTTACTCGCTTTTGTGTGTCTATTACATATCTGTATCTCTCATTTTGATTTAGCATGTCAGATGTGTGCTCCTGATATAAATTAAAGAACTACTCTTACTGTAAAATGTATATAATAAAACAGTGTTGAAATATCAGATCTGGAGATTACAGGATGTATGTGTATCTCAGTGAGTATTGACACTATCACACCTGGAGTCGTGAGTTTGAATCCAGGGCGTGCTGAGTGACTCCAGTCAGGTCTCCTTAGCAACCAAATTGGCCTGGTTGCTGGGGAGGGTAGAGTCACATGGGGTAACCAAATTGGGCCGGTTGCTAGGGAGGGTAGAGTCACATGGGGTAACCAAATTGTCCCGGTTGCTAGGGAGGGTAGAGTCACATGGGGTAACCAAATTGTCCCAGTTGCTAGGGAAGGTAGAGTCACAAGGGGTAACCAAATTGGGCCGGTTGCTAGGGAGGGTAGCGTCACATGGGGTAACCATATTGGGCCGGTTGCTAGGGAGGTTAGAGTCACATGGGGTAACCAAATTGTCCCAGTTGCTAGGGAGGGTAGAGTCACATGGGGTAACCTCCTCCTGGTGGTGATTAGTGGTTCTCTCAATGGGGCGTGTGGTGAGTTGTGTGTGGATCGTGGAGAGTAGCATGAGCCTCCACATGCTGTGAGTCTCCGCGGTGTCATGCACAACGAGTCACGTGATCAGATGCGCGGATTGGCGGTCTCAGAAGCGGAGGCAACTGAGACTCGTCCTCCACCACCCGGATTGAGGCGAGTAACAGCGCCACCATGAGGAGCTGCTAAGTAGCGGGAATTGGGCTTTCCAACATTGGGAGAAAAGAACATATTTTGTTCTTGTCAACTTCAGCATAAAATCGAAAGTACGTAAAACAAGTTTTTATTTGTTTTTTAAAATTGCTTTTGTAAATTATTAATGAAATAAATCATGAATTGGAATAACAGGTGATTTGGCTATTTTGTTTAAGAAAAAAGATAATTAAGTTTTTACCAATAATTTACATTTTTAAAAATAGATTACAGAGATAAAATATCTATAATCTTACATCATTTTTTATGTTTTTATTTTTAATAAAACTTTTATCCATGAAGGAAAAGCTCAATTTTCAGCTGCCATTATAAGTCAAACAATCCTTAAGAACTCATTTAATATGGTAATTTAGTAATAAAGTATAATTTATTTGTATTTAATGGTTGAAATGTTTGTGAAAATCTCATTATAGGGTGTTTTTGAGGTGTAGAGTACACTTGCATTTACTAAAACAATCAATAATAATTCATCAATCTTTGTTCTTTTGAGAGATGAAGGCGGTTCACTTGTGACATTATAACATTGTTCTCAATGTAATGCATCTGTGCGTTCATGAAGGGTTTGAAGATCATTTACAGTGATGTAATCTCCAGGGATTACTGTAAAGCTCGCTGATCTGTGCAACACAGCGATGTTCTCTGTATTCTCATGAAGTGTGACATGCTCTTGTGCATTTGCTTCTGTATGTTGTGTTTGTGTTTCAGGACAAATTAAACCATAAATGGCGAGTGAAGTTTTCTGTTATATTGAGTTTAATCCTCTGTGTAAATATATGATATAGGGACACTGGGGCTTGTTGTCACAAGGACATGCTTGTTTATACATGATAATATTGCAGTAAATTGGGGTTTTAAATGAAAGGTTGGACTGTGTTTCCGGACGATGGTATATTTTTGAGTAACGTCAGGTTGGGCCAAATACTAAAGGCTTGTGTTGTACTTTATATCTATTTCTGTTGGTAAAAACAAAGATTTCATGTCTTTTCATAATTATTTGACAGTTGTAATAGCTGAAAAGTTCAACACGTCTTCAGTGAACGGTATCTTAATGGAGGAAAAGGTTGATTATTGTTTCATAGCTTGGACTAACATGAATGCATCTAAACAGAAACTGAGAAACTGAAAGATGTGACAACTTGCCCCGCTGGCCTCTTCTTACAGCTCATAATGGGACTGCTGAAGAGAGTGTTTGTAGGTCAGCAGGTCGTTTCACTTCACGTGAGTCAATCCTCTTAGTCCATCATCCTCTTCATCACGGGTCTCACGCACATCCTGTTTGTTTGTGTGTCGTGAGGAACAAACATCACGTCTGCAGGTCACACCGCCTTCGGATCACATGACCTAAACAGTTATGACACAGACCTATGGACATGTAATGCATTTACATTTACATTTATGCATTTGGCAGATGCTTTTATCCAAAGTGATTTACAGTGCACTTATTACAGGGACAATCCCCCCGGAGCAACCTGGAGTTAAGTGCCTTACTCAAGGACACAATGGTGGTGACTGTGGGGATCAAACCAGCAACCTTCTGAGTACCAATGTATTATACAGAGCACTTATTACAGGGACAATCCCCCCGGAGCAACCTGGAGTTAAGTGCCTTACTCAAGGACACAATGGTGGTGACTGTGGGGATCAAACCAGCAACCTTCTGAGTACCAATGTATTATACAGAGCACTTATTACAGGGACAATCCCCCCGGAGCAACCTGGAGTTAAGTGCCTTACTCAAGGACACAATGGTGGTGACTGTGGGGATCAAACCAGCGACCTTCTGATTACCAGTTATGTGCTTTAGCCACTACGCCACCACCACTAATGCATAACACAACATGTGTAAAACACCTGTGTATGTTACAGGTTATTACTCATTATTACTCAAAAGCATCCAGATAATGTATTCTAGCACTCATCATCCCTCTGTTTGGATGGTGTGAAGTCTTTGAGGTCAACAGGCAGCAGATCAGGGATTACACGTTGGAAAACACACACAACACACACGGAGGTGTATAAATATCTTCACCTGAACCCGTCTGGAGTTCGTCTGCAGGAAGTGGGTCAGAGAGGACATGTGACACACCTGCATGTTATAAGAGTGAAATACTGATATTAGACTGGAATTATCCTATTCAAAAGGTGCATAAAGATAATACACATGACATATATCATGGAATAATACATGAGAAGAATGCTGATATTGCAGTAACTGTGTCACTGCAGTGGTTTGACCCGTCAGACATCCCTCACACTGATGTAATGGTTCAGTCTTCAGTGTGTTTGTCAGACACACAGAGTGTGACATCACTCATGACAGGTGTGTGATCTGGTGCTGTTGACCATCAGGGACCAGTAACAGAGATACAGGTGAGTTATGATTTCACTTTATAAGCGTGTGTCATGTGTATGTCGTGTGTGTCCTGATCTATAAGTGTAGAAACACGAGCGAGCACACAGATATAAAGCTCATTTCTGCATATCTGTGAGTGTCTTTCAGCTCTTCTGAGTGTTTAGATGATCCTATCCTATGCTATTAGTTGCTAATGTAGATATTTGTTCAGTTTGAGGCGTATGATGTGTTCATGGTAAGACGTGTAATAGTGATATTATTCTGTGAGAATCGATCTGTTACAACATCAGGATTAGAAGTAACAGTACTCAGGGAGTAACAGAATACATGTAGCGGGATTACATATTTAAAATACTAAATATAAGTAACTGTAAATCATTGGTAATCCGAATACAGTTACATTCATAAAGTATGTTGATTACTGAAGAGATTACTTTGACTTTTATTGTCATTTGTTGCATTTAATATTCAGTTGGAAACATGAATCTGTGTAAACGATGCGAATTTGAACAGCAGTGAAACATTTACCGGGTGTTTCATTCATACGAGGAACTTTCCATTGTGAGTTTAACAGAGGAGCTACATCGTGTTTCTACAGATAAACAAAAAACACTTAGAAACGCTTTGACCGATGAAACATAAATCCAATAAATACACGATTACAAGAGATGCTAACTAATGTAGCCTTTAACATCGTATAGAAATCTACAAATCATATATTTTCTGATTCTCTGAACAGAATCCACTTACGATCAGAAAAGGGTGTTGTGGAGTTTTGAAGTTTGCAAACATTTTAAGTGTGTGGAAGTGACACCCTTTTATGGAGCTGGCCCAACCTCCATCTGTAGTAACCCCACCCCATTTTGGAGCTGTCCAAGCCCCCTTCTGGAGTAGTCCTGCTCCCTTTTGGAGCTGGCCCAACCCCCATCTGTAGTAACCCCACCCCTGTTATAGCTGTCCCAACCCCCATCTATAGTAACTCCACCCATTTTAGAGCAGGTCCAGCCCCTTGGGGAATACCTCCACTACATTTGGAGGGGTTCAACCCATTCTGGAGAAACCCCACTCCCTTTTGGAGCTGGCCCAACCCCCTTCTGTAGTAAATGCATCTGTTACCAGATGTGATTATATTTTATAATGAATTATATGTTGAAAAATCACATTAGAGCATCACTTTAGAGCAAGAATCTAATTCTTAATGAGAATTTAAATATTGTTTTTCTTTAAAAATATCTAAAAATCTTTAAAACAAGAGTAGCAGATCTCCATAAGATATTTAGGCTTTTTCAGTGAAGTGTATTTTCTTACTTTATTTACTTGTAGTCAAAAAAGTTCTACCAGATCTACCAGTGCGGGGGTCTGTGTATCTCATTGAGTATTGACATTGACTATCACACCTGGAGTCGTGAGTTTGAATCCAGGGTGTGCTGAGTGACTCCAGACAGGTCTCCTTAGCAACCAAATTGGCCCAGTTGCTAGGGAGGGTAGAGTCCATGGGGTAATCACTATAATGTGGTTCTCGCTCTCGGTGGGGCGTGTGGCGAGTTGTGCGTGGATGCCGCGGAGAATAGCGCTCAACAAGTCACATGATAAGATGCGTGGATTGAGGTCTCAGACGCGGAGGCAACATGTTGTAATTAAATTAATAAAACAGTGTAAAGGTTTTGAGTGATATTCTGGAGTCATGTTTACCTGCCAGGTGAGAACGGTTGTATCATGGGATGAAACCTTCATGTCATGAGTCGTCTCGTTAGTGTTCACTGATCGCAGACAATCAAAGTCTCTTTTAAGGCGAGTAAGTCCACTCTGCGGATCTTGTGAATGCTACCGGTCAGCTATTTTTAGTGATCAACTTGAATGAGGAAAGACCGAAATCTCCAAAACGGATAGTCAAGATGACGATCAAATAACATGTTTTTAATCAGCAGTAAAATCTGACAACAATGAGGTCATAATTTGTGTTCCTTTACCTCAGATCACACTAAACAACAACATTTTTATGGCTGGTCAAGCAAATGTGCATGTGCGTTCTAGAGTTGATTGACAGGCGATGTCTATATCTAACAGGTGATTGGCTCTTTACCTGTAAGGCGTGACTTTCTTATCCACATCCACTATATTTCATGTTCCAATTCCTCCCATTCGTTTGAATACATGCTCAGATAAACATTCTCTGGGATAATTGGCTTGATCCTGCAGCATCTGCTGTTCACTGAGCTGTCTGTGATCTCACCGGCCAATCAGAACAGCCCTGTAGGAGAACAGCCAATCAGAAAGAGTGCTGTGTGTCTGTGAATGGACTGACTTGATTTATGTTGACTTACAGCACAGACCTCCACAAAGAACACATACAAACAAATACTGTAATAACACATGTATTACACATGATAAGAGCATAAAGAACACATGTGATAAATTCAGGAAGTGGATGAGCCTCCAGTCAACATGAAATGACACTCACAACCATTTGACTTCTGTAATGAAGTCTTCAATGAGAATGAAATGTGGGGTGAATTGATTGGATTGTGTAAAGTGTTTATATGATGTGTATTAAGAGAGCAATGTTGATTCTGTGTTGACTTTATAGCTGTAATGAAGTGTGTTGAACATAAGAACATCTCTTGTATGATTGATTGACAGGTGTTTTCTCCAGAAGAGCTGAAAGGGCACTTGCGTGTCTCGTACCCCTCTCCCACATCACGCACAGCCCCTTCGCCAGCACGGGTGAGTTTAACAGCAAATTCACAATATGAGTGTTTGTGTTCAGAAACAAACTAAAGTGTGTGCGTGTGTGTGTCAGACAGAACAAATAGCTGTGACCCCTGGAGCTCAGCCAATCGGAGCAGCCCATCAGGTCAAGAGGTCATGCTGGGAAATGTACTACCGAGCCAATCGCAACCTGGGAACTATGGCAACCTGACGTCACATGAGCGCCTGGTAAAACATCTGTCAAAGATACTTTTCGAAGTCTTTCTTTAAAACAATAATAATGATGATAATAAAATCAGTGTGTCATCAGCTCTGATGAATGAGACATTGTAGCATAATCAATATTTCTATCATCAGTGTTTATGATTTCTCTCTGTAGAATGTCCGACAGCATTCGACTGCAGCGTCTGAAGTCACTAAACGTCTTCCATCGATGTCGAGCTTTCACAGAGATTCGTATCTCTCTGTCAGAAGTGCCGAGAGCTGCACGGGTAAATCTATATTATCACCACATTCACTTCATAGCTCTGTACTCTTGCAACAATCCACTCATTTGATTCAATGTTTGATGCAGGACACATAACTGATCTGTGTGTTTGATGCATGACACATAACTGATCTGTGTGTTTGATGCATGACACATAACTGATCTGTGTGTTTGATGCATGACACATAACTGATCTGTGTGTTTGATGCATGACACATAACTGATCTGTGTGTTTGATGCAGGACACATAACTGATCTGTGTGTTTGATGCATGACACATAACTGATCTGTGTGTTTGATGTTGTTTCAGGAGCTTCACAGACCGGAGATGCTTCTGTAAGTCCTGCTGACATCACTTATATTCTTTTCAATGTTAAAGATAGTACTATGAAGGCCAATATTGCTGATATCGACACGATACAATCCACCCGTTTCCTGAATGTGATTGTGTTCCCCGATTCATAACAGAAGCCTGTTTTCATTTTTCAGTCTCCAGTGTTTTCACTCACATCGGTGTATGTTTTTAGCAGATAATGTGATGTTTAATGTATTCATGTATTATTCCAGAAGGGGTTGGGCCTGCTCCAAAATTAAACGTGGTTACTCCTGAAGGGGGTTGGGCCCCACCAAAAGGGGTGGGGTTACTACAGAAGGGGGTTGGGCCAGCTCCAAAAGGGAGTGGGGTTTCTCCAGAATGGGTTGAACCCCTCCAAATGTAGTGGAGGTATTCCCCAAGGGGCTGGACCTGCTCTAAAATGGGTGGAGTTACTATAGATGGGGGTTGGGACAGCTATAAAAGGGGTGGGGTTACTACAGATGGGGGTTGGGCCAGCTCCAAAAGGGAGCAGGACTACTCCAGAAGGGGGCTTGGACAGCTCCAAAATGGGGTGGGGTTACTCCAGAAGGGGGTTGGGCCCCTCCAAAAGGGGTGGGGTTACTACAGAAGGGGGTTGGGCCAGCTCCAAAAGGGGTGGGGTTACTACAGAAGGGGGTTGGGCCAGCTCCAAAAGGGAGCAAGACTACTCCAGAAGGGGTTGGACCCTCCAAAAAGGGGTGGGGTTACTCCAGAAGGGGGTTGGGCCAGAGGGTGTCACTTCCACACACCCTTAATGCTAGGAGAAGTTTAGGTTAAGGGCTCAGGATATCTTGTCTGGCTGTTTACAGCTCGATCCCGTTTTAGAAAACAATCATCATGGCACCCCAATTTGTTGCTATATTACTATAGCAATACTATAGCATTTATTATTATATTTATGTAACATTTAAAGGTCTATAAACTATAATATTATTATAAATAAACAAATGTCACACAAATGCATTAATAAAGCATTAACACATGTAGTGTTTCATTATGATCTCTCTCTGTGTTTAGATCAATTCTTCTGATCACAGCAGTGATAGTTTTGTGTCTTCTGTGTGTTCATCATCTCCTCTGACGCTTCCTGCAGGTATGAATCTAGATCAACACAAAGACAATGACAAAACACCACATAACAACACCAGCAACCATTATAATAACTGCGTCATGCAGAGTTCTGGATGTTAATGTCTTAACAGACTCTACCATGTTACATGTAAAGGTGTTTACAGACTCTTCCGTGTTACATGTAAAGGTGTTTACAGACTCTTCCGTGTTACATGTAAAGGTGTTTACACTCTACTGTGTTACATGCAAAGGTGTTTACTGACTCTACTGTGTTACATGTAAAGGTGTTTACAGATTCTACAGTGTTACATGTAAAGGTGTTTACAGACTCTACCATGTTACATGTAAAGGTGTTTACAGACTCTTCCGTGTTACATGTAAAGGTGTTTACACTCTACTGTGTTACATGTAAAGGTGTTTACTGACTCTACTGTGTTACATGTAAAGGTGTTTACAGATTCTACAGTGTTACATGTAAAGGTGTTTACACACTCTACTGTGTTACATGTAAAGGTGTTTACTGACTCTACTGTTTTACATGTAAAGGTGTTTACACACTCTACTGTGTTACATGTAAAGGTCTTTACAGACTCTTCCGTGTTACATGTAAAGGTGTTTACAGACTCTACTGTGTTACATGTAAAGGTGTTTACAGACTCTACTGTGTTACATGTAAAGGTGTTTACAGACTCTACTGTGTTACATGTAAAGGTGTTTACAGACTCTTCCGTGTTACATGTAAAGGTGTTTACAGACTCTTCCGTGTTACATGTAAAGGTGTTTACAGACTCTACCGTGTTACATGTAAAGTGTTTACAGACTCTACTGTGTTACATGTAAAGGTGTTTATGGACTCTACTGTTTTACATGTAAAGGTGTTTACAGACTCTTCTGTGTTACATGTAAAGGTGTTTACAGACTCTTCCGTGTTACATGTAAAGGTGTTTACAGACTCTACTGTGTTACATGTAAAGGTGTTTACAGACTCTACTGTGTTACATGTAAAGGTGTTTACAGACTCTTCCGTGTTACATGTAAAGGTGTTTACTGACTCTTCCGTGTTACATGTAAAGGTGTTTACAGATTCTACAGTGTTACATGTAAAGGTGTTTACAGATTCTACAGTGTTACATGTAAAGGTGTTTACAGACTCTTCCGTGTTACATGTAAAGGTGTTTACTGACTCTACTGTGTTACATGTAAAGGTGTTTACACACTCTACTGTGTTACATGTAAAGGTGTTTACAGACTCTTCCGTGTTACATGTAAAGGTGTTTACAGACTCTACTGTGTTACATGTAAAGGTGTTTACAGTCTCTACTGTGTTACATGTAAAGGTGTTTACACACTCTACTGTGTTACATGTAAAGGTGTTTACACACTACTGTTTTACATGTAAAGGTGTTTACAGACTCTACTGTGTTACATGTAAAGGTGTTTACACACTCTACTGTGTTACATGTAAAGTGTTTACACACTCTACTGTGTTACATGTAAAGTGTTTACACACTCTACTGTGTTACATGTAAAGTGTTTACACACTCTACTGTGTTACATGTAAAGGTGTTTACACTCTACTGTGTTACATGTAAAGGTGTTTACTGACTCTACTGTGTTACATGTAAAGGTGTTTACAGATTCTACAGTGTTACATGTAAAGGTGTTTACACACTCTACTGTGTTACATGTAAAGGTGTTTACTGACTCTACTGTGTTACATGTAAAGGTGTTTACACACTCTACTGTGTTACATGTAAAGGTGTTTACAGACTCTTCCGTGTTACATGTAAAGGTGTTTACAGACTCTACTGTGTTACATGTAAAGGTGTTTACACACTCTACTGTGTTACATGTAAAGGTGTTTACAGACTCTTCCGTGTTACATGTAAAGGGGTTTACACACTCTACTGTGTTACATGTAAAGGTGTTTACTGACTCTACTGTGTTACATGTAAAGGTGTTTACAGACTCTACTGTGTTACATGTAAAGGTGTTTACAGACTCTACTGTGTTACATGTAAAGGTGTTTACTGACTCTACTGTGATACATGTAAAGGTGCTTACAGACTCTACTGTGTTACATGTAAAGGTGTTTACACTCTACTGTGTTACATGTAAAGGTGTTTACTGACTCTACTGTGATACATGTAAAGGTGCTTACAGACTCTACTGTGTTACATGTAAAGGTGTTTACACTCTACTGTGTTACATGTAAAGGTGTTTACTGACTCTACTGTGTTACATGTAAAGGTGTTTACAGATTCTACAGTGTTACATGTAAAGGTGTTTACACACTCTACTGTGTTACATGTAAAGGTGTTTACTGACTCTACTGTGTTACATGTAAAGGTGTTTACACACTCTACTGTGTTACATGTAAAGGTGTTTACAGACTCTTCCGTGTTACATGTAAAGGTGTTTACAGACTCTACTGTGTTACATGTAAAGGTGTTTACACACTCTACTGTGTTACATGTAAAGGTGTTTACAGACTCTTCCGTGTTACATGTAAAGGGGTTTACACACTCTACTGTGTTACATGTAAAGGTGTTTACTGACTCTACTGTGTTACATGTAAAGGTGTTTACAGACTCTACTGTGTTACATGTAAAGGTGTTTACAGACTCTACTGTGTTACATGTAAAGGTGTTTACTGACTCTACTGTGTTACATGTAAAGGTGTTTACACACTCTACTGTGTTACATGTAAAGGTGTTTACAGACTCTTCCGTGTTACATGTAAAGGTGTTTACAGACTCTACTGTGTTACATGTAAAGGTGTTTACACACTCTACTGTGTTACATGTAAAGGTGTTTACAGACTCTTCCGTGTTACATGTAAAGGTGTTTACACATTCTACTGTGTTACATGTAAAGGTGTTTACTGACTCTACTGTGTTACATGTAAAGGTGTTTACAGACTCTACTGTGTTACATGTAAAGGTGTTTACTGACTCTACTGTGTTACATGTAAAGGTGTTTACACACTCTACTGTGTTACATGTAAAGGTGTTTACACACTCTACTGTTTTACATGTAAAGGTGTTTACAGACTCTACTGTGTTACATGTAAAGGTGTTTACACACTCTACTGTTTTACATGTAAAGGTGTTTACAGACTCTACTGTGTTACATGTAAAGGTGTTTACACACTCTACTGTGTTACATGTAAAGGTGTTTACAGACTCTTCCGTGTTACATTTAAAGGTGTTTACACACTCTACTGTGTTACATGTAAAGGTGTTTACACACTCTAATGTGTTACATGTAAAGGTGTTTACTGACTCTACTGTGTTACATGTAAAGGTGTTTACACACTCTACTGTGTTACATGTAAAGGTGTTTACACACTCTACTGTTTTACATGTAAAGGTGTTTACAGACTCTACTGTGTTACATGTAAAGGTGTTTACACACTCTACTGTGTTACATGTAAAGGTGTTTACAGACTCTTCCGTGTTACATGTAAAGGTGTTTACACACTCTACTGTGTTACATGTAAAGGTGTTTACACACTCTAATGTGTTACATGTAAAGGTGTTTACAGACTCTTCCGTGTTACATGTAAAGGTGTTTACAGACTCTACTGTGTTACATGTAAAGTTGTTTACACACTCTACTGTGTTACATGTAAAGGTGTTTACAGACTCTACTCTGTTGCATGTAAAGGTGTTTACACACTCTACTGTGTTACATGTAAAGGTGTTTACACACTCTACTGTGTTACATGTAAAGGTTTTTACTGACTCTACTGTGTTACATGTAAAGGTGTTTACACACTCTACTGTGTTACATGTAAAGGTGTTTACACACTCTACTGTTTTACATGTAAAGGTGTTTACAGACTCTACTGTGTTACATGTAAAGGTGTTTACACACTCTACTGTTTTACATGTAAAGGTGTTTACACACTCTACTGTGTTACATGTAAAGGTGTTTACACACTCTACTGTTTTACATGTAAAGGTGTTTACAGACTCTACTGTGTTACATGTAAAGGTGTTTACAGACTCTTCCGTGTTACATGTAAAGGTGTTTACAGATTCTACTGTGTTACATGTAAAGGTGTTTACACACTCTACTGTTTTACATGTAAAGGTGTTTACACACTCTACTGTGTTACATGTAAAGGTGTTTACACACTCTACTGTTTTACATGTAAAGGTGTTTACAGACTCTACTGTGTTACATGTAAAGGTGTTTACACACTCTACTGTGTTACATGTAAAGGTGTTTACAGACTCTACTGTGTTACATGTAAAGGTGTTTACACACTCTACTGTTTTACATGTAAAGGTGTTTACAGACTCTTCCGTGTTACATGTAAAGGTGTTTACACACTCTACTGTGTTACATGTAAAGGTGTTTACACACTCTACTGTTTTACATGTAAAGGTGTTTACAGACTCTACTGTGTTACATGTAAAGGTGTTTACACACTCTACTGTGTTACATGTAAAGGTGTTTACTGACTCTACCGTGTTACATGTAAAGGTGTTTACACACTCTACTGTGTTACATGTAAAGGTGTTTACAGACTCTTCCGTGTTACATGTAAAGGTGTTTACAGATTCTACTGTGTTACATGTAAAGGTGTTTACTGACTCTACCGTGTTACATGTAAAGGTGTTTACACACTCTACTGTGTTACATGTAAAGGTGTTTACACACTCTACAGTGTTACATGTAAAGGTGTTTACAGATTCTACTGTGTTACATGTAAAGGTGTTTACTGACTCTACCGTGTTACATGTAAAGGTGTTTACACACTCTACTGTGTTACATGTAAAGGTGTTTACAGACTCTTCCGTGTTACATGTAAAGGTGTTTACAGATTCTACTGTGTTACATGTAAAGGTGTTTACTGACTCTACCGTGTTACATGTAAAGGTGTTTACACACTCTACTGTGTTACATGTAAAGGTGTTTACAGACTCTTCCGTGTTACATGTAAAGGTGTTTACAGACTCTACCGTGTTACATGTAAAGGTGTTTACACACTCTACCGTGTTACATGTAAAGGTGATTACACACTCTACTGTGTTACATGTAAAGGTGTTTACTGACTCTACCGTGTTACATGTAAAGGTGTTTACACACTCTACTGTGTTACATGTAAAGGTGTTTACTGACTCTACCGTGTTACATGTAAAGGTGTTTACGGACTCTACTGTGTTACATGTAAAGGTGTTTACAGACTCTACTGTGTTACATGTAAAGGTGTTTACAGACTCTACCGTGTTACATGTAAAGGTGTTTACAGATTCTACCGTGTGTCATGTTTTGTTTGGACAGAAATAATGACTCTCTCATGTTTTGTGTGCTGTCACCAGCAGGAGCCAATCAGTGGCCACAATCCACTGGACAGACATCACTGCCAGCCAATTACAATCCTCCGCTGCATTCGCTGGTAAACGTTTTTGATTCATGGGTTCAATTTCATGAGGTCAATTATATTTGATGTTCTTAATTCAGTCTGTGAACAAACACAACACATCTGGTTACACACAGACACACTTAACAAACGATTCTGTCTGTCTGAATGTGTGTCAGATTGAGGACAGACTCGACCGGCTCGAAGATGCGATTCATGTTCTACGAAATCATGCAGTGGGTGTGGCCAATGCTGACCTGACCAATGATCTGTGCAGCCTGTTTGGACCAATCACATCCATGCGGCCCAACTTACCCATCTGTGGCATAATGAGTAACAGAACATCAGTGGTTGTAAGTTTGTATGTTCAATTAGTTTGTCAAGAGAGAATGTTTGTTTATTTGTTTGTTTGTGTGTCAGCTTGTAGAAAGTATTTGACAATAAAACTCTTTCATGTTTATAGATTATTTTACACTCACAGCTGTTATTAATTAAATGAGACTGAGATATTTTATAGACTCATCAGATCATCTGTATGTGTGTTTATGGTCTGATTTTAATCACAGTCCTGCTTTTCCATCTGAGATGATTTCAAGACATGGACGGATGAACTGAAGAAACAACAGAAATAATGAGTGCGAATGTCAAAGAATAGCTGACAGACAGACAGACGGACAGACAGACAGACAGGCAGACAGACAAACAGGCAGACAGACAGACTAACAGACAGACAGACAGGTAGACAGACAGACAGACAAACAGACAGACAGACAGACAGGCATACAGGCAGACAGACAGACAAACAGACAGACAGACAAATAGGCATACAGGCATACAGGCAGACGGACAGACAGGTAGAAAGACAGATGGACAGACATACAGACAGGAAGACAGACAGGTAGACAGACAGACAGGTAGACAGACAGATTAACAGACATACAGTCAGGAAGACAGACAGATGGACAGACATACAGACAGGAAGACAGACAGATGGACAGACAGACAGACAGACAGACAAATAGGCATACAGGCATACAGGCAGACGGACAGACAGGTAGAAAGACAGATGGACAGACATACAGACAGGAAGAAAGACAGGTAGACAGACAGACAGGTAGACAGACAGACAGGTAGACAGACAGATTAACAGACATACAGTCAGGAAGACAGACAGATGGACAGACATACAGACAGGAAGACAGACAGATGGACAGGCATACAGACAGACAGACAGACAGACAGACAGACAGACCGACAGGCTATCAGATATCTATAGTTGATTCTTTATCTTCAGGCACTTTCATGACCCAAGTGGTGATTTTTATTCAAACTAACAGTTTTTCTTTATGTTATATGAAGGTCTCACTAAAACTGAATTATAAACTTTTGTTTACAAGGTGTTCATCATTTATTTTTGGTACTTTTTAAATGTCTTTTATATAGATTTGACTGTTTTAGTCTTCAGGCCCAGACGTTCAACATTAAACTATGAAAATACATTATAAAAATACACATTATTACATTTTATTACATAATTATTACGTGTTTAAAACTATAATCATCTAAACAAAGAGTGAAATAAACAAACTATTTAAATATTTATTGTGTGAAAATTATCTTATTCTATCATTCTTTCATAAAGTACGAAGTTTATTTTCACCACAACAAATAATTTGACCCCTAATAAAGTTTGTTGAAAGTTAGTGTACATGTTAACCAAAAGAGCATGAAATATGAGACAAAACAAAGAAAAAATAGAGTCATTTTATTGGACTAAATTATGCAAAACGTGTGAAAATATGATTGAATTGTGTGTATTCAAGATGCATAAAATGCAATTAAACGATCCTTTGGTCATATTATTTGAAATATGTTAAAAATAGAAGTAGGTAAAAATATTGCTTTTCCAATTAATCGCAATCTTCATTTGAACGATCTCGATATCAGTTCTTAAATCTTAAGATCGATCTTTCACTCAGTGAGAGGAAATCACACCAAATTTCACACTGTGGGACTAAAGTGAATATATTCAGTTTTATTATAATGTTTAGATTTCACTCTAGTAATTGTAAGGTTTCCCGTGTAATGTGTGTCCAAAGATGAGATCTACACAACCCATTTATCATTGAATAATGTCTTTTAATACTTTTTCTGTTCTTTACAGTCAGTTATTGATCAAAAACAACAACAAAAAATCATATAATTCTAATCATGTGTTGCACAGATGATGTGAAGTCTCTCATTAACATGCTCATTTACAGACAGTGTTTACAGAAATGCAGTTTTTGTTAAAGAGACTTTTGGAAGTGATTGAGGGAGTAAATATGAAAGGTTCACATCTGTAGTATATTTGTGATTTATAGCGTGAATCTGCTGGTGTGGCGATGCGGTCATCAGTAGCCCAACCCACATCTGACAGCACCAATCAGAGAGACAGACATAGAGGTTTGGACCAATCAGCAGCATTCACACAGACACATTTCATGACTGCGGTGAAACACACTGCGAAAGAAAATCATTAGGTCATTTGTTTTAGGTGTCTTGGTGCCTTCCTGAGCCTGTCCTAAGATTTTTTTTTTTTCTCCCATAAAAAAAATATTTCTTTCCTCTCACTTTTTATTTATTTATTTATTTATTTTGAGAAACGCATGAGATTTATTTTTTTAATTTAAAAATAGCTAACAATTAGCATGCAGTACCAACCTCAGCCAGCAGGTGCCGCTATCAGTAATCATGACAGCTGTGCACGTGATCTGTTGATAGTTGTATAATACGCTGACAGAAATATATCTTAATCAAGGAAAGAAACATATAATGTTTGACAGTCTACTGGTCAAGTCAAGTCAATTTTATTTGTATA
The DNA here is from genome assembly GCF_025860055.1 of Xyrauchen texanus. Lineage (NCBI taxonomy): Eukaryota > Metazoa > Chordata > Actinopteri > Cypriniformes > Catostomidae > Xyrauchen > Xyrauchen texanus. The sequence continues at coordinate 28,384,994 of NC_068321.1, read as the reverse complement.
GCGCCTTTCACAACACACATCGTTTCAAAGCAGCTTTACAGAAGATTAGCATTAACAGAAGAATACAACTGTAATGTCTATAATGTCAATGAATCATCATTGTGTAATTGGATAAAATACCGTGTTTAAAAATAATTAAATGATAATTGTATTAATAACCCCAGTGAGCAAGCTGTAGGCGACTGTGGCAAGGAACACAAAACTCCATAAGATGTGGATTAATTGAGAAAAATAACCTTGGGAGAAACCAGACTCACTGTGGGGGCCAGTTCCCCTCTGACCAACCCCACCCTAACCCTAAACCAGACTCAATGTGGGGGCCAGTTCCCCTCTGACCAACCCCACCCTAACCCTAAACCAGACTCAATGTGGGGGCCAGTTCCCCTCTGACTAACCCCACCCTAACCCTAAACCAGACTCACTGTGGGGGCCAGTTCCCCTCTGACTAACCCCACCCTAACCCTAAACCAGACTCACTGTGGGGGCCAGTTCCCCTCTGACTAACCCCACCCTAACCCTAAACCAGACTCACTGTGGGGGCCAGTTCCCCTCTGACTAACCCCACCCTAACCCTAAACCAGACTCTCTGTGGGGGCCAGTTCCCCTCTGACTAACCCTAAACCAGACTCACTGTGGGGGCCAGTTCCCCTCTGACTAACCCCACCCTAACAGTAAACCAGACTCACTGTGGGGGCCAGTTCCCCTCTGACCAACCCCACCCTAACCCTAAACCAGACTCAATGTGGGGGCCAGTTCCCCTCTGACTAACCCCACCCTAACCCTAAACCAGACTCACTGTGGGGGCCAGTTCCCCTCTGACTAACCCCACCCTAACCCTAAACCAGACTCGCTGTGGGGGCCAGTTCCCCTCTGACTAACCCCACCCTAACCCTAAACCAGACTCGCTGTGGGGGCCAGTTCCCCTCTGACTAACCCCACCCTAACCCTAATCCAGACTCGCTGTGGGGGCCAGTTCCCCTCAGGCTAACATTATGAATGTAATGTAAATATTAATTATGTATAGGTAAAATCATGGTTTAAAATTATTAAACTAAGTGTTAAGAGTCAGTGATTACACATCGATTGTGTTTGAACTGTAAGATTAATGACCACAGGCTTTGAAGTCCATCTAGATTAATTGCAGAAGTTCACATAGATGCAATTGAATACATGAATACTAATACATGAAATCCCACAATTAAATGAATGTACCTCAGGTATGTTTCATATGGCATTTGTTATTTCTGGTTGTTTGATGACATCGGGAATATGAATGCTGCTATTGATAATGTGCTGTTTACATTTGTTGACACATGTAAACAAGCGCTAGATAGACGTCTTTGCCCATTTTTAATAAATAATAAAAAAAAAAATTAAGACATTTTTTTATCTTTGATAGAGAAAAAAAAGATTTTTTTTTTTTTTTTTTTTTTTGAGAGAGAAAAATATATATTTGTAGTACATAGGCTGAGGAAGGCACTAAGACACGCCAGCACAGGTGACATGTTGTTTTCACTGTGCAGTTCAGGGTCTCTGTACACTACACTGATCTGTCTCTGTATACAGGTGTGTTGAGGTGTGTGGAGTTTAAATCAGAGCGTGTTGATGTCCAGCGCAACTCATCTGATGAAGACATCAGGGCGAGGTGACGTCACCTCTATTAACAATCACAACTGTCATGTGACATTTCAACATCAGACGTCAAACACATTTAAATACTCTGAACATCACAGAACTTACATGCTGTGTTTGTCCACTAGAGGGTGACCAATAACACTGGTGAACGATTTACAGATATTTGTGGATGATATATAAAGACATTATATAGATCACAAGAGATGTTTAACTCATACTGTATGTGTGTGTTGACTTTAGTGTTCATGAGGATGAGAACTTGAGTCCGGAGCAGAAAGCCGGGCGCGAGCGTGAGAGGAGAATGGTGAATAATGCTCGCGAGCGACTGCGTGTGCACGACATCAACGAGGCGTTTAAAGAGCTCGGTCACATGTGTCACTTACACCTGCAGAACGACAAACCGCAGACCAAACTGCTCATTCTGCATCAGGCCGTCACTGTGATCCTGAGCCTAGAACAGCAGGTCAGAGGTCAGTCACAGGCTCCACTATTAAACTCATGAATATCTCAGCATGATTTCTGGCTTATATCCAAACATTCTTAAAACGAGATAATGTACTTGAGAAGCAGAGGGACATGAGATATTAAGAGTTGGTTACGTAACTAAATGTAGTTTGGATATTCTCCAAACAACACGTCATATCTCACGTCACTTCTCAAGTACATTTATCTCGTTTTAACCTCCTATTGCGTTCAGAATCTGCAAACACCTTTTGCATTCGCAGGTCAGTTCATAATCATGAACATGATCCAATTCATCAAAAAAAATATTGTAGCTCATTGTTAACTTATTAGCTGTTCATACATGTAAAAAGATCTATATTTTTAGCATGTAACTGAAAAATATAATTGTTATTATGTATGATGTCAGTTATTAAAAATGTAGAAATTCTTTAACATTTCACAATATACATTAACTACAGCTAAACCAGTGCTATACATGTGAAGATATATTTTTTTATCAAGGCTTATCTGAAATTTAATTTGAATAAAACATTGCTTTACATTTATATAAATATTTAAATGATAATGTCTAGTAATTCTCCTATTAACTGCCATATTAATTATTACTGTTGAAAAACAATTCATATCTCAAAAAAATAAAATAAATGTTCTAACCAAACAACAGAAAAAATCTATACAACACAACTATGGAGTGGTCTAAAGCACATAACTGGTAATCTGGTAATCAGAAGGTCGCTGGTTTGATCCCCACAGTCACCACCATTGTGTCCTTGAGTAAGACACTTAACTCCAGGTTGCTCCGGGGGGATTGTCCCTGTAATAAGTGCACTGTATAATACATTGGTAATCAGGAGGTTGCTGGTTTGATCCCCACAGTCACCACCATTGTGTCCTTGAGTAATACACTTAACTCCAGGTTGCTCCGGGGGGATTGTCCCTGTAATAAGTGCTCTGTATAATACATTGGTACTCAGAAGGTTGCTGGTTCGATCCCCACAGTCACCACCATTGTGTCCTTGAGTAAGACACTTAACTCCAGGTTGCTCCGGGAGGATTGTCCCTGTAATAAGTGCACTGTATAATACATTGGTAATCAGAAGGTTGCTGGTTTGATCCCCACAGTCACCACCATTGTGTCCTTGAGTAAGACACTTAACTCCAGGTTGCTCCGGGGGGATTGTCCCTGTAATAAGTGCACTGTATAAAAGCATCTGCCAAATGCATACATGTAACTATGCGACATACTTGTATACAATGTTTCTAAACAAAAATGTGTTTCTTGTATGAACGTGTTCATTATCAGATCCGACTGTCGAAGTCGGTAAAATGTGGCTACTCTTATTCAGACTATGTGTGCTTGAGCTCTTGCCACACCTCCCTTTAGGAGGTGTTTTCTTTGATATAGTTTATTAAAAACATTACTTTGCTGCTTCCCAATGTAACAGGGTCCCATGGAAAGGAGGCGGCGGGAACCGGGCAAAGCATTAAAAGTAAAGTTTTTAATCAACTTACACACAAAGACACACAAACGTAAATGCATACAGTGCAGCTGTCTGTAGCTCTCTCCCGAACTGCTGCATCTCGTCGCACTTATCCCTCTCCTCAGATGATTAGCCCGACTGGGGGCCGGGTGTGCTGGCGGGGAGTTTCATGTAGTGGCATATGACGTACTCCATGTCTGACGGTTGGTGCTGGCATCAGTTCATCCTCTGTGAAATCGTAGTAGGCTGAAGTGATATCTGGCTGGCACAGGCTGCAGTTAGTAGTCATCACTCAGCAACACATAGCACTGGGAGTCGGACATCAGGCAGGACCAGAGCTGGATCTTGGCAGGTTCTGGTAACCTCAGGATATGTATCCCAAGGTTAAGACAGGGAAACAAATAGAATAATATTAGCATAGATTCAATTCAAAACATGATAATAGAATATGAGAAGAGTTTCTGTTTCCGACAGACCCAACTAATGCAGCGTAACTATGAGTTGGAGGATATATTAGGTGTATGTCTGGCTGAACAGATGAGTCTTTAGTCTAGACTTAAACTGCGCAACGCTAAGATTGGGCTAATATGATCACATTTCTTGGTTCAGCACTCTGGCTGCTGCATTTTGAACCAACTGAAGTTTATTTATTGATCTTGCTGGACATCCTCCCAGTAATGCATTACAATAATCTAGTCTTGAGGTCATGAACACATGAATTAGTTTTTCGGCATCAGCAACAGAGAGCATATGCCTTAATTTAGCAATATTTCTGAGGTGGAAGAATGCTGTGCTACAAACATTTTACATTTATGCATTTGGCAGACGCCATGTCGAATGTAGCACTAATATCTAAAAGCACTAGAAGAGAAATTCAGCCGCGATCAGATGATAAGAGTCATGTGTAACTCTGATAAGTGCAGTCTCTGTACTGTGATGAAGCATAAATCCCAACTGGATTAGTGTGTTTGTGTGAGTGTGTGTGTGTGTGTGTGTGTGTGTGTGTGTGTGTGTGTGTGTGTGAGTGTGTGTGTGTGTGAGTGTGTGTGTGTGTGTGTGTGTGTGTGTGTGTGTATGAACAGAACATAAAATCTCACATATGATTATTTTGAGTCTGTGATTATCTTTCAATCGAGTCCACGCACAAGATAATCAGATGTATAGATCATTAGATAATCCACATGAAGCACAATGTTACATATGGCCACCAGGAGATGGCGCCAAATACACAACACAGACTCAATGATGACTCAAATGACACAGAATGAAACTCATTCTGTGAAATCTCATGACTAAAATCATGTCTGCATGCTATGCAAACCTTTAGTCATTGTTGTGTTTGCATGTGTAATTAGTTCTTATGTACAATTATTATCTTTTATTTGTTTGGAGATGTTTTTGGACACTATGATCCATTATATTTGTAATGTTGGAACTTTTGATTGCTTTGACGTATCAACACAATCTCAGATACAGTTTACAGAAAAAATATATTTGTGGCTCTATAATTTCATAGGCTGAGAGTCTCAGAATGTATC
>NC_068321.1:28367375-28374875 GCF_025860055.1 Xyrauchen texanus | reverse complement strand
CCATAGTACTATCACAATACTTGTTTGTTAAGGCTGAAGTAGTGCAGTTGTGTAGTGCAGTTGTGCAGTGCATTTGTGTAGTGCAGTTGTGTAGTGCAGTTGTGTAGTGCAGTTGTGCAGTGCAGTTGTGTAGTGCAGTTGTGCAGTGCAGTTGTGTAGTGCAGTTGTGCAGTGCAGTTGTGCAGTGCAGTTGTGTAGTGCAGTTGTGCAGTGCAGTTGTGTAGTGCAGGTGTGCAGTGCAGTTGTGCAGTGCAGTTGTGCAGTGCAGTTGTGTAGTGCAGTTGTGCAGTGCAGTTGTGCAGTGCAGTTGTGTAGTGCAGTTGTGCAGTGCAGTTGTGTAGTGCAGTTGTGCAGTGCAGTTGTGTAGTGCAGTTGTGTAGTGCAGTTGTGCAGTGCAGTTGTGTAGTGCAGTTGTGTAGTGCAGTTGTGCAGTGCAGTTGTGTAGTGCAGTTGTGCAGTGCAGTTGTGTAGTGCAGTTGTTTTTTTTGTTTTTTTTTATTAAACCTAAATTTAACCAGGAAGAGACTCGTTGAGATTAAAAATCTCTTTTACAAGAGTGTCCTGGCCAAGACAAGCAGCAGTACTATACCACATATACAGTACATACAAACATAAAAACTGCAAACATACTAGATACATAAAACAACTGACACAGCAAATCTTTCAAAATCAGCCACAATCCTAAAAACACATTAGGTAAAACATCTGCAGCCAGATGTGGCTGCCTCCATGTCAATCAACAACCTCTTAAAAGCAGCCAATGAGACAAGCTCAGTAAGTTTCATGGATTTCTGCAAATTGTTCCAAGCAGAGGGAGCCGCAAACTTAAAAGCCTTTTTTCCTAGCTCAGTTCTGACCTTTGGGACAGATAGCAGGAAAAGATCCTGGGAATGAAGATTATAAGTCCCGGTACTGTTTATACTGATATAGGTCAGAAGTTATGATGGGAGGAGACCTAAAATAGCCTTGTAGATGAAGATAAGCCAATGTTGAAGTCTCCGTGTTGATAGTGAGGGCCATCCAACACGTTCATACAATTCACAATGGTGAGTGAGGGCTTTCATACCAGTGATGAACCTCAGAGATCCATGGTATACAGTGTCCACTGCATATAAACTTTGAGATGATGCATGCATATATAAAACATCGCCATAGTCAAGTACAGACATAAACGTGGCATGGACATAAACAACATAGTTGTGCAGTGCAGTTGTGCAGTGCTGTTGTGCAGTGCAGTTGTGCAGTGCAGTTGTGCAGTACTGTTGTGCAGTGCAGTTGTGCAGTGCTGTTGTGCAGTGCAGTTGTGCAGTGCAGTTGTGCAGTGCAGTTGTGCAGTGCAGTTGTGCAGTGCTGTTGTGCAGTGCAGTTGTGCAGTGCTGTTGTGCAGTGCAGTTGTGCAGTGCAGTTGTGCAGTGCTGTTGTGCAGTGCAGTTGTGCAGTGCAGTTGTGCAGTGCAGTTGTGCAGTGCAGTTGTGCAGTGCAGTTGTGCAGTGCAGTTGTGTAGTGCAGTTGTGCAGTGCAGTTTCATGAGTGGTGAATGTCAGCTCTAGTTGTGGAAAGACAACTTTATAGCTTGCATATGTCTGACGTTTCCATGGACTCTTCTGATGAATGTTCCAGAAAGCATTTCTCTTCCTCAATCCACAGATAATGATGTGTTTTTACAGCTGCATGAACTCCAGACGCACAGGAGGAGGAATTCACTCTCAAAATGTTCATTGTTTTGATTGAGATTCACTTTAGCTTCAATCTCAAATCTGAGAAGTTTGAGCGATTTTTGAAATGTATTCTTGATTCTGAGAAATCGTGTGACAGATTAAAGTTACACTGAGAGTTTTCCAACACTGCGACTCTGAACACATAAAAAGAGCTCCAATGAGATGATCAGTGTGTCTGTGCGCTGGTCAGTGGCAGTTCAAGCTTGTATGGCGCCCTGGGCGAACCCCTCCTTCAGCACCCCAAAATGTGTTAGTGGGGGTGACCGGTGCCGAGGGGGGGGGTCAGTTCCACCTCTGACAAGCGCCCGTGCCGCCCCTGGCAAGATGCCCATGTCACTCATGCCTAAATCCACCACTGCTGCTGGTTTCCTTCAGGTCCAGTGAGGGTGAAGACGTTATCAGGCAGATGGTGGAGGTGATGTTTGAGAAGATCCATGTAATGAAATCCAGGGCAGCAGAGACGCTGGACGAGGTGAGGGGGTAAAAACAGCCCCAAATGCAGCACACACCAACAGTATCATTCTGGGCACTAATTCCTAATGGTAAAATCCACAGAAACAGCATTTAAACCCATTTAATTCAGTAATGTGAATATTCCCATGTGAAACCGGATATTCAACAAGAAAAACATGTAGGGCGGGTCTTGATTCTCCCCATGTGGAATTGATTTCCCTCTGTGACAGCTGGCCGACAGACTGTTGTAAGATAATAAAGTCGTTTCAGAGACGGAGAAAGTTAGGAAAGATAATGTAGACAAACATTTGTTTCTTTGGAATTTCGTCCACTGATGAATCATTCGCAGGAATGCAGATTAAGAAAGTAAATAATAAATGATCATGTTTCACGGCGATTGGCTGATTTGTGCACAGTTTCAGTTGGCGGATCCTCTCGCGGAGGTGAATGATCTTAAAGACAGACGGGCGGCGCTAGAGAGCAAAGTCTCTGAGTTACAACAGCAGCTGGAGGAAGCCATTAAAGTGAGTTGATCAGATGTAACTGTAATCAGGAATGAAATCACTGATGTTGATCTGATCATTCGTGCCGCTTGTGTTTCTACAGAACAGCGAGAGCTTGTGTGAGGAGAAAGAGAGGAGACGCGCCGAGCTGAAGAAACTCCAGGAGGCGCTAGAGAGCAGCGAACAGGAGCAGATTGACCTCCGACACAAACTCACGGACATGGAGAAAGATCTCCAGACATCACTGGACCAGTGAGAGGACCTCTCTTACAACATTCCCCTGACAGACAGCAGTAACATTAACGTTAGCTAACGCTAGCTACAAGCTAACATGATGGGACCCGGCAGAGAAACTGAGATTTGTAAAATGTACTCTTTGTTCATTTGGAGAGCCAAAGTGCATTTGGGTAATTTCCTGACCCTGCGTCCCACACCTACGAGAATATATGAATGTTCTCACCTTTGACCTTTGCGATGGCCAATCATAGGTTAGAATCTTTGGGTGACAGCAGGTGTGCCGAGTATAATTTTAAGCGTGGCTCTGAACATGTTTAGGGTTTATTAATCGCTGGAGGATTGTGCCTGTAAACACACTCCGTTTGAATCTGGATTCGCTGGTTTAAGCAGATCATTTAATGTGTAACGATGTGTGTAAATGTGATGTGACTCCTGTTTGGTGGTGCTTTAATGAAGACGTCTGTGTGTGTGTGTGTGTGTATCTGTGTGTATCTGTCTGTGTGTGTGTGTATCTGTGTGTGTGTATATGTGTGTGTTTGTGTGCATGTTTGTGTTTGTGTGTGTTTGTGTGTGTGTCTGTGTGTGTCTGTATATGTGTATATGTGTATGTGTGTGTGTGTGTGTGTGTGTATGTGTGTGTTTGTGTGCATGTTTGTGTTTGTGTGTGTTTGTGTGTGTGTCTGTGTGTGTCTGTATATGTGTATATGTGTATGTGTGTGTGTGTGTGTGTGTGTGTGTATGTGTGTGTTTGTGTGCATGTTTTTGTTTGTGTGTGTTTGTGTGTGTGTCTGTGTGTGTCTGTATATGTGTATATGTGTATGTGTGTGTGTGTGTGTGTATGTGTGTGTGTGTGTGTGTATATATGTGTGTGTTTGTGTGCATGTTTGTGTTTGTGTGTGTTTGTGTGTGTGTCTGTGCGTGTCTGTATATGTGTATGTGTGTGTGTGTGTGTGTGTGTGTTTGTGTGCATGTTTGTGTTTGTGTGTGTTTGTGTGTGTGTCTGTGTGTGTCTGTATATGTGTATATGTGTATGTGTGTGTGTGTGTGTGTATATGTGTGTGTTTGTGTGCATGTTTGTGTTTGTGTGTGTTTGTGTGTGTATCTGTGCGTGTCTGTATATGTGTATATGTGTTTGTGTGTGTGTCTGTGCGTGTCTGTATATGTGTATATGTGTATGTGTGTGTGTGTGTGTGTGTGTGTTTGTGTGCATGTTTGTGTTTGTGTGTGTTTGTGTGTGTATCTGTGCGTGTCTGTATATGTGTATATGTGTTTGTGTGTGTGTCTGTGCGTGTCTGTATATGTGTATATGTGTATGTGTGTGTGTGTGTGTGTGTGTATATGTGTGTGTTTGTGTGTGTTTGTGTGTGTATCTGTGCGTGTCTGTATATGTGTATATGTGTTTGTGTGTGTGTCTGTGCGTGTCTGTATATGTGTATATGTGTATGTGTGTGTGTGTGTGTGTGTGTGTGTGTAGACTCCTGCAGGCGAAGCGAGCGAGAGATCAGTGTCGTGTTGAGATGAGAGATCTCCAGCAGCAGCTGTCTGACATTCATGATGAATTAGACAACACAAAAAGCTCCGACAGCAGACAGACACACAGACTGATGCAGGTACTTCAACATTATATATTAGTATATCAACAAATGCTTCTATGGAAAATTCTGTCATCATTTACTCATCGTCATGTTGTTCCAAAGCCGTGTGACTTTCTTTAAATTTTTGCTTCTCCTTTCCAAACAATCAAATGAAATGTGGGCTGTCCACCTACAAAAAGGACAAAAAAGCACAGTTAATAAACTATAAAGGTTATAAAAGTACTGAATGTGACTCGTGTGATATCCTCCAAAGACAATAACTGATCTCTGTGAGGAAATGACGACGACAACCCTGTTAAATCAATAAATGTTATTTGTGTTTCATTTTAGTACTAGTTTGCATCCATTTCGATTTTAGCATTATCTTTGACATTAAGGGACATTTATTGATTTATTTACTGATCTAATGATTCATTTTATAATTTTATAGCGATAAAGATCTTTATATGATTTTTAACAATTTCCAGAGTTACTTAAATTACTTAAAAATAGTAGTCCACTACAAATAACTTAGTATTTCTCTAAAATTGTAATTAGATTACTTACCTAATTACTTCATTGAAAAAGTAATCACATTACTAATGACTTTACTTTTAAACTACTTTCTAAAACACTTTTCCACTCAACAAAAATTGTAATATAAAATGTATAATAATAATAAATATATTTGTAATGATTTCTTTCAAGTCATGTATTCTACATAAATAATATATTACAAATAACATAACCCTTTATTGTACTTAAAAGTAATTAAATGAATTGAAAGTCAGTAACAGTAATCTGATTACAATCATTTAAAATGTAATTCATTACACTGCTTGTCACAGTCCGGTCACCGTGTCAGGTTTAGTTTGTACCTGGCGGTACCGTGGCATTATCGGCCTGCCTCTGTGTTTCGTGTTACCCCTTTGTGTGGGCGCACGGGTCCGGTCTTTGGACCGCCATGCGTGCGTCACCGTTGTGTGCTCTCCGGTGATGTCATGGTTCTGTCAACCGGTCAGGTTGGGTTTGGTCTGACGAGGACCATGACATCATCATCCCCTGTCTGTCTTGTAATTTCGTATTTTGTGCGGGCGCACGGGTCTGGCAGTGGGCCCTCCAATGATGTCATGGTCCTGGCACCTTACCAGGTTGCATGTTCGCATTATGAGGACAGTGGCATCATCGTTCCACTCCCTTTTCAGGTGAGAGAACTTGCAGCACCTTTTTGTCCCAGTGTCTTTGCATCTTTCTGATTTCCCTGCGCCTCACCGGAAGGGCTGCTGATTGGAGGACCGACATGTGGGACAATGAACCCCCGTGTTGTGCCTCATTCCTGGATTTCGATGCAGAGCATTGTCCAGTGTTCGACCCAGTCACACCGAAGTGTGGTGATCCGATCACCGCCCAGGGGAAGAGTCAGACACCCGTTTCTCTGCCATTTCCATTGTCATGGAGGCTATTTACCTGTCATTGCCAATGCCAACTGCCACAAGGGCTGTTTCCCCACTACGGGGTGCACCCACAGTCAGTGAGGACCTTTCCCTGACACTGCCTTTGTCCACGGCCATGAGGGCCATTCCCCCGCAACTGCCTGCAACCATGGTCAGTGAGGCTGTCCATGGCCACAAAGTCTGTTTCCCTGCCGCTGCCAGCACCCAGAGCTACGAAGGCTGTTCCCCTGCTGCCGCTGCCAGCACCAAGAGCCACGAAGGCTGTTCCCCTGCTGCTGCTGCCAGCACCCAAGGCTGTTCCCCTGTCACTACCTGAGCTCACGGCCATGGAGACTGTTCCCCAGTTGCGGCTGCCAGTACTCACAGCCACGAAGTCCATTGCCATGCCGCTATCTGCGTTCACGTCGGAGCTGTCCACGGCTCCGCCCCCTGCACCACTCCACCCTGCACCCTGTCTGGTAGTGGACACCCAGTTCCCTGTCCTTGCCCTGAGGCCTCCTCCCCGGCCTCCAGACCCCTCCCCTTTGTTTCTTGTTATGTGTCTGTGATGTTTGCCTTTTTTCCTTTGTTTGATGTTCCCGTTTGGGAAGCCAGGAGGCGTCCCTTTGAGGGGGTGTTGTCACGGTGCGGTTACCTTGTCAGGTTTAGGTTCTACCTGATGGTACATTGGCAGTATCGGCCTGCCTTTGTGTGGCTGCAGTTAGTGCCAGAAGAGGAGCTACCTTCTGTGCTCGTTGGCTGCTGCCCTCGCCAGCTCGGTGCCCAGTTGTTAAGGAGGAGGATACTTTCCATATTGTACGACTATGTTCAATTATTTAGATTGCATCAAATGTTACATTGTTTATGTTTCCAATAGAGTGATTTTTAAACAATTACAAATTAGAATGAATCATTTAAAAGTCTTTATTATTTGTAACATCTCTGTCTGTGTCTCAGGATCTGCACGAGATGCGTGTGGAGTTTGAGGCGCTGCAGGACGTTCATGAGCAGCAGGATAACGTGTTACAGCGCAGAGAGAGAGAGATGAAGGCCCTGCGAGAGGCGCTCGAGGACGAGGTCTCCGCTCATGCAAGAGATGTTGAGAACCTGAAGGAGGAACACCAGCAGGAGATACATAAACTTCTCAAAGCCACAGAGGACGCCAAAGAGGCACGAAACACAAACATCAACACACAACACCTCGGGTTTAACAGTAACAGTAATGGAGGCGACTCCACAACATCTTCTGTTTTGCTCAGAAGTTCTTGAGAGGAAGTTTCAGTACGTCATATAGAAGACTAAAACGTCATATGAGGTGTCATTTCATACATGCGGTCACTGTCTCACCAGAGTGTGGCGGTTCTGGGTCAGAAGGTTCTGGAGGTGGCGTCAGAAAAAGCAGCGAGTCAGAAGAACATCTCAGAACTGATTCAGACTAAAGCAGAACTCCAGGAGAACATCAGCGCTCTAGAGGAGCACATCACCTCCCTCAATGATGTCCTACAGCAGAACCAGAACCACGAGAACCGACTCAAAGAACGAGTGGAGCAGCTGACGGTGAATAGATTATATGGTCAGACGT
>NC_068321.1:28332375-28364875 GCF_025860055.1 Xyrauchen texanus | reverse complement strand
ACACACACACACACACACACTTCATGGTTTGTACAGTATATGATAATGGGGTGATGAAAACTACAAAGAAAATGCCCTGTTCTTATTTAACCCCAAATCAACACTAACATTATATGAAACTATATTTAGCATGAAGTGTTTACATTTAGGACCATTGAGATTTTAGGCATTACTATGAGTGTCAATATGAAGTAAAAATATTTTATTGAAATATTTTTTTGTACGAATTTTATAAGGTTTTTTTTCATGTTGTAGTAATGAGAATTGGGGATTAAAATCTGCGTAACTGTTATGAAAATAATGTCACAATGTTACAAATCGTAATATTATAGTTTCCTATGTGCAAAATATAATTTCAGATTTGTTTGTTTTGATTTTGGAGTAAAATAGGACGATGCCATTTTCTTTAGAGGTTTCATGAAAATCACCCAATTAAGAAAACTATAATTACCCACCCTCAAATCTTTTGAATTGAGCTTATTTTTCATTGTCAATCTGTCAGGAAAGAGTGCTGGAGTTACAGACCTGTCTGATGGAGGAACAAACCAGCTCAGATTCACTCATGAAGAGACTCGAGAGAGCAAGAGAACAGGTCAGACACACACACTCACTCACACACACACACCAGGCCAGCACCACACCCGACCACCTTTGTCTCCCCAGTGGCGATGTTTTACACACCGCACCAGGTACTCATTTTAGGCTGAGTCGACCTAGGGGAGACCCGGGACCGGTTCAGATAATTGTCACTGGTGTTGGCCTTGAGCGGGAATCGAACTCGGGTCGCCAGGTTCGTAGTGCAATGCACTAACCACTACACTACCGCTCCCCCTTAACACACACACACGCACGCACGCACGCACGCACGCACGCACGCACGCACGCACGCACGCACGCACGCCGCTTCCCTTCTGCTGTCCGCCGAAGCAGACAAAGAGCTGCTCAGAGCATCTAAAGCTCTGCGTGCGATCCAATTAGGTGCGCAAAGCACACACCAGACACAGCAACAATAAGGCTGGGTCTGCTTCCTCCTGGGGCAGCGCTTGCAGTCTCACCACCTGATCCCTGAAAGGCATCGTGGGAACCTTGGGCATATAGCCCAGTTGGGGTCTCAGGACAAGGTGAGAGTCTTCCGGACCGAAATAGGTCCCCGACCCTCTTGAAGGAGGTAAACGCAGTCAGGAGGGCCATCTTCAAGGAGAGGGCTTTCAGCTCGACTGACTCTACGGGATCAAATAGGGCTCTCCAAAGGTCCAGGAGGACCATCGAGAGATCCCATGAGAAGAAGAGGCGTGGCCTAGGAGTATTCAGCCTCAGGGCGCCTTTCAAGAACCTGATGATCAGGTCGTGCTTCCCTAGGAACTTTCCATCCACTGCGTCGTGGTGTGCTGCTATGGCGGCCACATACACCTTCAAGGAAGGAAAGCACTGACCTGACTGCGCATCTCTGGGGAAACACCAACTCACGAACAAACAGCACTTCAGGGCATAAAGCTGCCTCGTAGAGGGTGCCCTGGCCTGAGTGATCATGTCTACCACCGTCATTGGTAGGCCAATTAGGTCTTCCACGTCCAAGGGCCAGACATGGAGGTTCTAGAGGTCTTGGCATGGGTGCCAGATGGGGGGGACCTCTGTGCATGTAGGCTCACTAGGGGGAACGCATACTTGCTCAGCCCCGGCACATCTGTGGGCCCCATCAGGGAATACCAGAGTGGGCATTGAGAGGATTCTTGTGAAGCAAACAGGTCTATCTGTGCCTTGACGAACCGACTACAAATTAGCTGGACCACCTGGGGGTGGAGTCTCCCCTGAGCATCACCTGCTGCAACAGTGCGTCATGTGGCATTGAGGTTGCCCGGGATGCGAGTGGCCCGCAGCGACCTCAGTCGAGTCAGGCAAGTTGCGACATGCGACATGAGCATAAGCTACCTTGGCAGTTTATATACACTACCGTTGCTGTGTTGTCCGTCCAGACACACATGCTTGGCCTGGATCAACAGCGAAAGCCTCCGCAGGGCTAGCAGTACTGCCAACAACTTGAGGCAGTTGATATGCCAACACAGTCGCGGTCCCATCCAGGAACCATTACACACAGTGTCCCAGCCTAGCTTAGAGGCATCTGTCATAATGATGACGCGCCTAAACACTTGTTAGAACTCTTTGAAGCAAGGTATATCCAAGGGTTGAACAAGTGGCGGCAGATCGGCGTGATAGCCACGCAATGTGTGCCACGGCGCCAAGGCCATCTCGGGACTCGAGTCTGAAGCCAGTACTGAAGCAGTCTCATATGCATCAACCCGAGTGGCGTGACTGCCACCGAGGATGCCATATGCCCCAGGAGCCTCTGAAAGTGTTTCAGTGGAGCTGCTGTTCACCGCCTGAATGACATCAGGCATTGCAGCACTCGAAAGTTAGTCACTATCATCGAGACTGAGTCTAACTCCATACCGAAAAAAGAGATGCTCTGCACCGGGAATTCAGGTCTACCGCCACGAACCAATCTTGATGCCGGACTCACGCTATAATACATTCTTGAACGAGAGTCTGTGCAAGGCCTGGTTCAGAACTCGCAGGTCCAAAATTGGCCGCAACCCACCGCCTTTCTTCGGTATGATGAAGTAAGGGTTGTAGAACCCTCTCCTCATCTCGGCTGGAGGAACGGGCTCTATCGTACACTTGCACAGAAGGGTCGCATGCATGGTGGCGCCGTTCTCGCCCTTCCCAGAGGTCCTGGCCAGACACGTGACCGGTTGAATAGCGCTAGCCACTCGTCCAAGCTCTGGGCGAGGGGCACTAAGGGGACAATCACGTCTGACATACCTTGCTGTGGAGCCTTGCTACGTCTCGAACTCGTGGCCGGGCTGAGGGGGCCATCGAAGCAATTACCTCCCTCCATGTACCCGGAATCAGGGGTGGGGTTCACCGTGAGGGATCTCCGTGTACCCGTGGGCCACCCCACCATCGAGGGTAGTGAGAGCGGACGAACTGGAAAGTTGGGTTTGGGAAGAAAAAGGTGTCCTCCTCAACCTCGTCAGTCTGTTGTGCACATCCGGGAATAAAGGGACCAGGGGTGCGCAGCTGTGAGTGGCACCCCAAACCCAGGAACCAATCATCCAGCCACTAGGGCTCAGGGGAGTGTGGAGGGTTCCACTCCAGCCTGACACTCGTGGCGGCCCGGGCAAGCACTTAGTCGGCCTCAGACTGGGTGGGCAGACCCGAAGGTGTTAGCCCAGTCATGTCCTCAGCATCTGACATCACCAGCGTGCTTTCCAATGCAGCAATTGAGAACTCATCCTGCTCACGAGCTCTGAAAGAAACGTTAAGCTGGCCGTGAGGTGAGCTGATCTCATCTCGGAACTCGACTGGGGCAAATGAGTATGCTGGGGAATGGGAGGTCCACAGGGATTTACCCGGTGGGGCCGCACACATTGGAGCCCAATATACATATATATATATATATATATATATATATATAAAAAAAAATATGGAGTGGGGTAGGTCATTCCACCAATGTGGTACGACGAAACCGAAAGTCCAAGAAAGTGTTTTGATGCCTCTTTGTGTTGGCACAACAAGGTGCCGCTCCTTAACCGACCGCAGGCTTCTGGTGGGAACATAGCTCTGCCACCGCTGCCGCCTCATGGCACCCCCCTGCAAGATGCCACCCTGGGCGACTGCCCACGTCACCCATGCCTAAATCTGCCACTCTCTAATAATTTGGAAGGTCTCATCTAGGGTGCCAAATGGGGTAGGATGCTACCAGCAGTAAAAACATTGATATGTACAGTTAAAACATGGGTAGCACATGTTGGGGGGCACGGGATAACCTGTTGGTATATACTACAACAGCATTAATTGTGTTAAAAACCTAGTAGCACATCTTGACAGGCAGATAATACCTATCAGGACGTGCTACCAGTATCAGATAGTGTGATATGGTGCAAGGCTGTACTATGCCCAAACCCTAACCCAACCCTAAAACTATGCGAATATAGCATTGGTTGCACATCCTGATAGGTAGCAACACTATAAGAACATGCAAAATGATTGACAGGCAGAAAGCGCCAGAGACCGCGGACACATTTCTGTTTGTTGTTTACAGACTCTAGAGGTGTCACAGAGACCGCTGAGATATCTCACAACACTTATTTTAGTAATATTTTTCAGGGATTAGTGCAATATTTTGCAAACCTCTCCATGGAAATATCAGTTACACCTTTAAGCGATGTGGTTAAAAATGCATTTCTGCTGATCTGGATTCAGTTTTGTGGAAGAAGTTAAATGTAAAAAAATTATTTAGTGGTACTGATGAGTCTGTGTGTGAATGTGTGTGTGTTTGTGTTTATGTGTGTGTATGTGTGTGTGTGAGTCTGTGTGTGAATGTGTGTGTGTTTGTGTTTATGTGTGTGTGTGTGTCTGTGTGTGAATGTGTGTGTGTCTGTGTGAATGTGTGTTTGTGTTTATGTGTGTGTGTTTGTGTTTATGTGTGTGTGTGTGTGTGTGTGTGTGTGTGTGTGTGTGTTTGTGTTTATGTGTGTGTATGTGTGTGTGTGTGTTTGTGTTTATGTGTGTGTGTGTGTGTGTGTCAGATGGAGCAGGTGAGAGCAGATCTTCTGCAGGAGCGAGCGGTTCGTCAGGATCTGGAATGTGATAAAATCAGTCTGGAGCGGCAGGTGATCATCACAGTTTTATTTTGCACTGATTTAAAGGGGTGTTCAAACACCAGTGGGCTGTAAGGGGGCACACAGGACATTTTGTTAAAAAATTTTTTCCAGAAAACAACTTGATACAAAGTAAATATTTCTGGACTCAAAGAAATCTAAATAATTATTATGTAAACGCCAATTATTTAATTTGACAAACATTGTCTTTACATAAATATATAGCGGTCTTTTATCCTTCGTAAGGGGATCATCATATTTGGGGGTCCTGAAGTAATGCAGCAAAGTCAAAGAGAAATGTGACACAGCTACTCTAAAATATACAAATATACATTATATATATTAAATAATGAATTTCCAAGGAAACATTTGAATCTTGTGAATAAGAGCTGGAGTCTTGATTTGTCACCGGTAGAATAAAGACTTGCGGAGCAGCGTGTCACAGCTGCAGGACTCTCAGCGGACGGGACAGGACGCGCTCATGTCCAAACTGCAGCTGCGCATTCAACAACTGGAGGAGAGACTTCTGGAGGAGGAGAAGTGAGAGAAACTCATGAATGAAAGTGTGATGTCAGAAATAACAGAGACGGATGAACTGATGTTGTGTGTTTCTGAGCTTCAGAGAGAATAATGAGCTGCAGCAGGTGAATCGTAAACTGGAGCGTAAGATGAAGGAGATGATCGTTCACCTGGAGGAAGAGCAGATGTCTCTACAGGACCAGAGAGACCAGGTGATGCTCGCATCATCCGACAGAGATTATTATTCGTAGAAAGAGTGTAGACACACCTGATCTCACCAGAGCTTTAAAGGCATGTCTGATGGATTTACATAGAAGCACATCTTTATCCAAAGTGACTTCAATCCACATTATATGGACGTCTGTGTGTTCACTGACCTTGATGTTCCTCGTGTCGTTCAGTTGAGATACACGGCAAGAGTCATGCTGAGGATATTTGTCTTGTTTTCTGAATCGAGTTTCCCCCTAACCCACTTCACCAAAATTACTTTCTTAATATAAGCAGAACGGTTGTAAATGTTGTGCGATTTCTCTGAAATCAGGATAAATACTCTACTCTGATTGGTCACACAGTTTGTAAAAGCACATGCAGGCGTGTTTTCTCACTCGCGTGTGTGTGTGTGTGTGTGTGTGTGTGTGTCCAGCTCGCTCTGCGTCTGAAAGCACTGAAGCGTCAGCTGGACGAGGCCGAGGAGGAGATCGAGAGACTGGAGAACAGCAGGAAGAAGCTCCAGAGAGACGTGGAGGAGCAACAGGAAGTGAACGATCAGCTGCAGACACAACTCTCCGCCATGCGCTGTGACATCAGGTGAGACGTGAGGACCGGCGCGGCACATCCGTCAATACATTGATATTGTAAATAACGTAGAACAAGAGGAAGCATATAATTACTTACAAATGAGTCTGAGCCGTCCGTATGTCCACATCTGTCTGCAGACGCAACAAGAGACCCATTAAACTGCAGACGACTGACGACGATGATGATGATGATGATGAAGAGCAGCGAGACACATGAGCACGTTCATTATTCACACGACTGAACTGATGATGTCATCAAACTCTCAGGGAACATCACGCATGAATTCAGTCAAATGTATGATTTAATATTCTGCTTCTGTATAAGTGAAGTCACTAATAAACACTTCTTCAGTTCACTGAATCTGATGTTTGTGGTTTCACTGAAGTGCTCAAACGGGTTCTCAAATCAGTCTGAAGCAGTTTCTCACAGTAACGAGACACTTTCACATGCAGAAAAGACTTCAGTAAGTTCAGTACATGCGTGTGCATGTGACCGAGTCTGTACTGCAGGTGAACACGTGTTACAATCTACAGAGGATCAAAACTGTGCACAGACGCATGAAGCACCGGAAAGTACATCATGTCCATCATAGATCTTAGACACGCATCTCAAGTATCACACAAATACTAGAGTATGACCATCACTGTGCCATGAGAAGAGAGCACCATTCTTATTATTCACCATATTTCAGAATATTCTCTTGACCCATGCAGGAAACCGATGGAGTCTGTACTCCGGGTTGGGAAGGAGGTATTGCCCCAAGTGAAGGAGTTCAAGTACCTCGGGGTCTTGTTCACGAGTGAGGGGACAATGGAGCGGGAGGTTGGCCGGAGAATCGGGGCAGCGGGGGCGGTATTGCACTCGCTCTATCGCACCGTTGTCACGAAAAGAGAGTTGAGCCGGAAGGCAAAGCTCTCGATCTACCGGTCAATTTTCGTTCCTACCCTCACCTATGGTCATGAAGGCTGGGTCATGACCGAAAGAACTAGGTCACGAGTACAAGCGGCCGAAATGGGCTTCCTCAGAAGGGTGGCGGGCTTCTCCCTTAGAGATAGGGTGAGGAGCTCAGTCATCCGTGAGGAGCTCGGAGTAGAGCCGCTGCTCCTTTGCGTCGAAAGGAGTCAGTTGAGGTGGTTTGGGCATCTGGTAAGGATGCCCCCTGGCCGCCTCCCTAGGGAGGTGTTTCAGGCACGTCCAGCTGGGAGGAGGCCTCGGGGAAGACCCAGGATTAGGTGGAGAGATTACATCTCCACACTGGCCTGGGAACGCCTCGGGGTCCCCCAGTCAGAGCTGGTTAATGTGGCTCGGGATAGGGAAGTTTGGGGCCCCCTGCTGGAGCAGCTGCCCCCGCGACCCGACTTCGGATAAGTGGTTGAAGATGGATGGATGGATGGATGGATCTCTTGACCCATGACGTTTACAAATCCCCTGCTAATACATGCTACTTCTTTGTCACTGCCCACAATCATTTCCTGCCACAAAATAGACTTGAAGACCTAAAATATACAGAGTCATTTTTAAGATAGTTCTAATTTAGCTGGAGACATTAAACTCATGAATTAAACTCTAGGTCAGGGGTCAAACTCAGCTCATATCATGTTAGTAAATGCACACACACACACACACACAGAGACAGAGAGAGAGAGACAGATCGATGCGCGCGTGTGTGTGTGTGTGTGTGTGTGTGTTTGGGGTGTTTAATGCAGCCGAGTGTTCAGTCTGACAGTCAGATTGCGAGTGTGAAACAGACTCGAACATGAAGCATCATTGTGTCATCAAACACGCCGTCTTCAAGGAGTTCCTCGCCGAGTTCCTCGGGACGTTTGTGCTGGTGGTGAGTTTATCTGCATGTGTTTAATGGGACTGATGGGAGATTTGTCATTCAGTTCAAATCAAGACAGTGTTTTATTCTATACAGACTGACACAATCATTGTAATTATATATAGAGTATATACACACACATATGAGCATTAACAGCAGATCTACTGGCCAGTGTTGCCTCCGCTTGTGTTTATGATCCCACACAGAAATCTGATATACAGCAATATGTAAATATATATCAAGTATTATAGTGTATATTAGAGCTTATATGCACCAGATTCAAATTCCAATAGTTTTGGGGAAATCATTTGTTACATTTATGGAATATTTGTTTTTATATCAATGAAAAATGTAACTGTAATTCCCAAGATCAATTAATAAACATTTAACATGAATAATATACAATACTTTTATTAATCTTTCTTAAAGTCAACACATACTGAAATATTCTTCAAAGGAAAAGTTGTGTATGTTAATAATAATTACTGCTTTATGAACTAATGAACAATTGTGTTATGAATTCTCATTACTCAATATGCAAATATATTGTTAATAATACCTAAATCATTTACTGTAATCTGTCATATCTGTGACGTGTGTGTGCTGTTGTGTGTCCTCATTGAACTGTTGTGTGTCAGTTGTTTGGTTGTGGGTCTGTGGCTCAGACGGTGTTGAGCAGAAACACTCTCGGCGAGCCGTTGACCGTTCACATTGGCTTCAGCACTGGACTCATGATGGGTGTGTATGTGTCCGGAGGCGTCTCAGGTAAACATCATGTTATCATTCACACAACACTGCACATGTGTTATATAACACACACACTCACACACACACACACACACACACACACACACACACACACACACACACACACACACACACACACACACACACTGTATATCACTGATGTTGCTCTCAGAATGGGATTATCAGGATTCTCTCTGTGTCTCTACAGCAGTTCATCATCATTCAGTGTCGCTTCAGTTTTATCTGTCACTCTTGTTGTTTTATAAAGTTGGGTGAGTTGTGTAAGTTTTGGGTGTTTGTGATGTCATTTTGATTATAATGCTCCTGAATGACGATTGATTTGATCGGTCAAACTCTCGGCTGATTTCCGAGGTCATATGATGCTCAAGGCGACTATTCCAGCAGACCCATAGATCCGAGCACATGCCAGTGTGTGTGTGTGTGTGTGTGTGTGTGTGTGTATGTGTGTTTAACAGAAAGTAGATGAGTTTATTCAATGAGTTTGTGTAAAAAGATGGTTGTGTGTCTTATGTAATAGTTTCTCTAGTATTAATGTTTTCTAGTGTTCGTGTTTGCAGTCTTTATAGTGTTTGTGAATTGTTTGTATAGTTTTAATATTTGTGTAGTGTTCATGTTTGTGTTATGTTTGTGTAGTGTTCATGTTTGTGTAGTGTTCATGTAAGGACAGTGTTGATAGTGTTTGTAGTATTTGTATAGTGTTCATGTTTGTGTAGTGTTTATGTTTGTGTAGTGTTCATTTTTGTGTAGTGTTTATGTTTGTGTAGTGTTCATGTTTGTGTAGTGTTCATGTAAGGACAGTGTTGATAGTGTTTGTAGTATTTTTATAGTGTTCGTGTTTGTGTAGTGTTTGTGTAGTGTTTATGTTTGTGTAGTGTTCATGTTAGGGCAGTGTTTATAGTGTTTGTGTTCATGTAGTATGTATTTGTGTAGTGTTCATGTTTGTGCAGTGTATATGGTGTTTGAGTTTAAATGGTGTTTGTGTAGTGTTTATGTTTGTGTAGTGTTTGTGTAATGTTTATGTTTGTATAATGTTTCTGTAGTGTTCATGTTAGGGCAGTGTTTATAGTGTTTGTGTTTGTAGTGTTTGTGCTGTTTATAGTGTTTATGTTTATGAAGTATGTATTTGTGTAGTGCTTATGTTTGTGTAGTGTTTATGTTAGGGCAGTGTTGATAGTGCTTGTGTTTGTAGTGTTTGTGTAGTGTTTGTGTAGTGCTTATGTTTGTGTAGTGTTTATGTTAGGGCAGTGTTGATAGTGCTTGTGTTTGTAGTGTTTGTGTAGTGTTTGTAGTGTTTGTGTAGTGTTTGTGTAGTGCTTATGTTTGTGTAGTGTTTATGTTAGGGCAGTGTTGATAGTGCTTGTGTTTGTAGTGTTTGTGTAGTGTTTGTGTAGTGCTTATGTTTGTGTAGTGTTTATGTTAGGGCAGTGTTGATAGTGCTTGTGTTTGTAGTGTTTGTGTAGTGTTCATGTTTCTGTAATGTTTGTGTAGTGTTCATGTTAGGGCAGTGTTGATAGTGTTTGTAGTGTTTATGTTTGTGTAGTGTTTGTGCTGTTTATGTTTGTGTAGTGTTTATGTTAGGGCAGTGTTTATAGTGTTTGTGTTCATGTAGTATGTATTTGTGTAGTGTTCATGTTTGTGCAGTGTATATGGTGTTTGAGTTTAAATGGTGTTTGTGTAGTGTTTATGTTTGTGTAGTGTTTATGTTAGGGCAGTGTTTATAGTGTTTGTGTTCATGTAGTATGTATTTGTGTAGTGTTCATGTTTGTGCAGTGTATATGGTGTTTGAGTTTAAATGGTGTTTGTGTAGTGTTTATGTTTGTGTAGTGTTTGTGTAATGTTTATGTTTGTATAATGTTTCTGTAGTGTTCATTTTAGGGCAGTGTTTATAGTGTTTGTGTTTGTAGTGTTTGTGTTGTTTAGTGTTTATGTTCATGAAGTATGTATTTGTGTAGTGCTTATGTTTTTGTAGTGTTTATGTTAGGGCAGTGTTGATAGTGCTTGTGTTTGTAGTGTTTGTGTAGTGTTTGTTTAGTGCTTATGTTTGTGTAGTGTTTATGTTAGGGCAGTGTTGATAGTGCTTGTGTTTGTAGTGTTTGTGTAGTGTTCATGTTTCTGTAATGTTTGTGTAGTGTTCATGTTAGGGCAGTGTTGATAGTGTTTGTAGTGTTTATGTTTGTGTAGTGTTTGTGCTGTTTATGTTCATGTAGTATGTATTTGTGTAGTGTTTATGTTTGTGTAGTGTTTGTGTAGTGTTCATGTTAGGGCAGTGTTGATAGTGTTTGTGTAGTGTTCATGTTTGTGTAGTGTTTATGTTTGTGTAGTGTTCATGTTTGTGTAGTGTTCATGTTTGTGTAATGTTTCTGTAGTGTTCATGTAAGGACAGTGTTGATAGTGTTTGTAGTATTTGTATAGTGTTCATGTTTGTGTAGTGTTTATGTTTGTGTAGTGTTTATGTTTGTGTAGTGTTTCTGTTTGTGTAGTGTTCATGTAAGGACAGTGTTGATAGTGTTTGTAGTATTTTTATAGTATTCATGTTTGTGTAGTGTTCATGTTTGTGTAGTGTTTATGTTAGGGCAGTGTTTATAGTGTTTGTGTTCATGTAGTATGTATTTGTGTAGTGTTCATGTTTGTGCAGTGTTTATGTTTGTGTAGTGTTCATTTTTGTGTAGTGTTTATGTTTGTGTAGTGTTCATGTTTGTGTAGTGTTCATGTAAGGACAGTGTTGATAGTGTTTGTAGTATTTGTATAGTGTTCATGTTTGTGTAGTGTTTATGTTTGTGTAGTGTTCATTTTTGTGTAGTGTTTATGTTTGTGTAGTGTTCATGTTTATGTAGTGTTCATGTAAGGGCAGTGTTGATAGTGTTTGTAGTATTTTTATAGTGTTCATGTTTGTGTAGTGTTTATGTTTGTGTAGTGTTTGTGTAATGTTTATGTTTGTATAATGTTTCTGTAGTGTTCATTTTAGGGCAGTGTTTATAGTGTTTGTGTTTATAGTGTTTATGTTCATGAAGTATGTATTTGTGTAGTGCTTATGTTTGTTTAGTGTTTATGTTAGGGTAGTGTTGATAGTGTTTGTGTAGTGCTTATGTTTGTGTAGTGTTTATGTTAGGGCAGTGTTGATAGTGCTTGTGTTTGTAGTGTTTGTGTAGTGTTTGTAGTGTTTGTGTAGTGTTTGTTTAGTGCTTATGTTTGTGTAGTGTTTATGTTAGGGCAGTGTTGATAGTGCTTGTGTTTGTAGTGTTTGTGTAGTGTTCATGTTTCTGTAATGTTTGTGTAGTGTTCATGTAAGGACAGTGTTGATAGTGTTTGTAGTATTTTTATAGTGTTCATGTTTGTGTAGTGTTTATGTTTGTGTAGTGTTTGTGTAATTTTTATGTTTGTATAATGTTTCTGTAGTGTTCATTTTAGGGCAGTGTTTGTAGTGTTTGTGTTTATAGTGTTTATGTTCATGAAGTATGTATTTGTGTAGTGCTTATGTTTGTGTAGTGTTTATGTTAGGGTAGTGTTGATAGTGTTTGTGTAGTGCTTATGTTTGTGTAGTGTTGATAGTGTTTGTGTAGTGCTTATGTTTGTGTAGTGTTTATGTTAGGGCAGTGTTGATAGTGCTTGTGTTTGTAGTGTTTGTGTAGTGTTCATGTTTCTGTAATGTTTGTGTAGTGTTCATGTTAGGGCAGTGTTGATAGTGTTTGTAGATTTATGTTTGTGTAGTGTTTGTGCTGTGTTTATGTTCATGTAGTATGTATTTGTGTAGTGCTTATGTTTGTGTAGTGTTTGTGTTTATAGTGTTTATGTTCATGTAGGATGTATTTGTGTAGTGCTTATGTTTGTGTTGTGTTTGTTGAGTGTTTCTATAGTGTTCATGTTTGTGTAGTGTTTATGTTAGGGTAGTGTTGATAGTGTTTGTGTAATGCTTATGTTTGTGTAGTGTTTATGTTAGGGCAGTGTTGATAGTGCTTGTGTTTGTAGTGTTTGTGTAGTGTTTGTAGTGTTTGTGTAGTGTTTGTGTAGTGCTTATGTTTGTGTAGTGTTTATGTTAGGGCAGTGTTGATAGTGCTTGTGTTTGTAGTGTTTGTGTAGTGTTCATGTTTCTGTAATGTTTGTGTAGTGTTCATGTTAGGGCAGTGTTGATAGTGTTTGTAGTTTTATGTTTGTGTAGTGTTTGTGCTGTGTTTATGTTCATGTAGTATGTATTTGTGTAGTGCTTATGTTTGTGTTGTGTTTGTTGAGTGTTTCTATAGTGTTCATGTTTGTGCAGTGTTTATTTGTGTTTAAATGGTGTTTGTGTAGTGTTTGCGTAAACCTTTAAAGATGCACTCTCAAATATTGTATTATTGAATCTCTTGTGATCTGTGAATGAGTTTGTTTGTGTGTCAGGTGGTCACCTGAATCCCGCCGTCTCTCTGGCGATGGTGGTTCTGGGGAAGCTGAAATTCTGGAAGTTTCCCATCTATGTTCTCGCTCAGCTGCTGGGAGCGTTTGCTGGAGCGGCCGGTGTGTTTGGACTCTATTATGGTGAGTTTCCTTCAATCAAATCAATTGCAAACAAATCACTTAAATTCACTGTCACATAGGAAAAAACCCACATAAATGAACCCTCGTTAGTATCTCAATTATTTCTCATAGACACCAGTGAGAGCAGATGGAGACTTTGTCTCGTCTCTCCTGAGATACACTGAAGTTGATATGTTGACATAAATGAGCACTTGATTCAGTATCATGAGCCATGAAAGAGCAACATCTGAGCAATAAGATTTTCCTCTGGTGTCTCTCCAGGATCATGTGACGATGAATGTGTGATTTGTTGTTTAGATGCGTTCATGGACTTCACGAGTGGAATTCTGTCTGTGACGGGAATCAATGCCACAGGACACATCTTTGCATCCTATCCCGGCAGACACCTCACAATATTAGGTGGATTTGTGGATCAGGTCAGAAAATTATGATTTAACGTTGATGTAACTTTTGCGATGTTAAAATACTTTTCCGTATCTTAATATGCAGAGATAACTATAAATAAGTAATTCGTAGGTTATTTTTCTAGAAAACTGTAAACACTGTGTGTGTGGGGGGGTTCACTTTTTTTTTAAATATTGCTTTTTTTTTGCAATAGGAGGAGAAATGACACATTATGTATGAGATAAATAAAGAATCAATAATCAGCCAGTCTCGTACATACAGATAGTGTCTGAGTAATCAAGCCCCTCCCACCATTAAAATCAACATATTGAAATGAGGGTTTGTGTTGACGGAGCAGATGGTCGTAACCCAGACTAACGTTTGTCCTCATTCTGTGAATTTCCCTAATGCACATTGATTGGCTGAACTTTTCTACCCAGAAAACCACCAATAAAGCAGTCTGAATCAACTGACCTAATTCAGCTTGTTCTCTCACAAATAACAATTAAATAGTTTTAATTAGACACATTGAACTCTTACACAATTAAAACATTTACTGTAAATGTCCTAAATTATTCAAAAGACTTTGTGTTGAAGCTGAAGTGTGTCATTTCTGCACCACTAACATCAACGATATCAAAAATAAAGACACGCCCCCCCTCTGTCATTGGTCAATCAAAGGGAAGTCCCACCCCAAACTCACTCCATTGGTTGAATCAGAAGTTGACATGTCGAGTCGCTCAAACAAACAGATGAATGTTTTTAAAGCATGTCGGATGACGTGTCTCGACATTACAATGACAGTATCATCCACAGGAGCGTTAAACACATCTTCAGTTGATGAGATGAGGATGTTGATCTGTCAGTTTTAATCACATGACTCGTGCGTCTGTCAGGTGGTTGGCACAGGAATGCTGGTTCTGTGTATTCTGGCCATCATTGACGGGGGGAACATCGGCGCTCCTAAAGGTGTGGAGCCGCTGGCCATCGGTCTGATTCTCCTGGGCATCAGTGTTTCTATGGGCCTGAACTGCGGTTACCCTCTGAATCCCGCACGAGATCTCGGGCCGCGGCTCTTCACCGCTGTAGCCGGATGGGGGATGGAGGTGTTCAGGTGAGGAAACACATCAACAGATGATCTGAAGCTCTACAAGAACTCGTCTAGCTCTCTAGTGAGCTGCACTTGACAGTCTACAAAGACAGTTACGCTGTAAGGCAGCAAAATTCACTAGAATCTGGAAGACAAAGTGTCTGAAGTTTCAGTCTTTGTGTAGAAACAGAGTTCTGATTCATCTGCATGCAGGCGTTTATCAGCTCAACACACAAACATGAATATATATTGATTATTCATTACATCACATCCCTTTAAGAGCTGTAACTGTGACCATGGAGACAGTACCACACACACACACACACACACACACACACACACTCACGATTATTTCTTCATAGTTCCCTCTCTTTTAATGTGCCCAACAGGTGTAATATTTCATATACATGCGTCCATTTAAATGGAGCTTTTATTTTGGCATTTCTGTGTTTTTGATGGTAGTTTCTCAGCTCCAGAGCTACATTTTTAAAATATGCATTTTGGAGATTGCTTTTGCATCTTGGTGTTTCTGTCCAAGAGATTTTATGCAATGTCCCAAAATTCACATAAAAATATGTGGATGGGACCCCAACTAATGAGGGTAAACATAATGTAAACACAACATAGTGTGTTGAGTAAATAAAACAAATACCGATAATCAGCCGTGTGAAAACTCCAGACGCTCACGTGATCACTGGACCCTTCATCATCATCATCATCAGCTGTGTGTTTGTGTAGCAGATAAAACACATCAATATTAACAAATGGCAATATTGCATTTCACAATACTGTGTGTGTGTGTGTGTGTGTGTGTGTGTGTGTGTGTGTGTGTGTGTGTGTGTGTGTGTGTATGTGCTGCAGTACTGCTGATTACTGGTGGTGGATTCCTGTGGCGGGACCGCTGGTGGGGGGCATTGCCGGAGCAATTATCTACTTCCTGTTGATCGAGCTGCATCACTCCAATCACACAGACAAACCTCATGAAGAACCCGAGGAAGAGGAGGAGGATGAAGACGAGGACAGCAGTCTGAAGGACAAATACGAGATGATCAACATGAGCTAGAAACATGAATTAACAGAAGATATTTTAATGTGAACATTCAGTGTTTCTGCACATATGATAAGCAGTTTTTACTTGCACATGCTACACGCAACAATTTACATTGAATGATTCATGCAAACAAAAAACATCCTGTTTGCTGAAAATGTTTTGCCACTTGATTTTTGCATTTTCATGTAATTTTCATTGACCCTAAATGTCATAGCGGTAATTTAAATACTGTTTTCTGTTCTTTCCTCTGAAGCTTACATGTGTAGAGTGTGTGTGTGTGTGTAGTGTGTGTGTGTAGTGTGTGTGTGTGTGTGTGTGTGTATGTGTGTGTGTGTGTATGTGTGTGAGTGTGTATGTGTGTGTAGTGTGTGTGTGTGTGTGTGTGTGTGTGTGTGTGTGTAGTGTGTGTGTGTGTGTGTGTGTGTAGTGTGTGTGTGTGTATGTGTGTGTAGTGTGTATGTGTGTGAGTGTGTATGTGTGTGTGTAGTGTGTGTGTGTGTAGTGTGTGTGTGTGTGTGTGTGTGTGTGTGTGTGTGTGTGTGTGTGTGTGTATGTGTGTGAGTGTGTATGTGTGTGTAGTGTGTGTGTGTGTGTGTGTAGTCCAGACTTATTTGAGTTCGACAGTCTTTCATTAAAGAAGAGTAGAGAATGATTTAATGAAATCCCAAGACTTAAACTCTATATTTATGTTTTTGCTGAAATAAAGATTGAACTTTTACTGCAAGTTTAGTTTCTTTCATACACAGTGTGACACAAGATCACATTTACATTTACATTTATGCATTTGGCAGATGCTTTTATCCAAAGTGACTTACAGTGCACTTATTACAGGGACAATCCCCCCGGAGCAACCTGGAGTTAAGTGTCTTACTCAAGGACACAATGGTGGTGACTGTGAGAATCAAACCAGCAACCTTCTGAGTACCAATGTATTATACAGTGCACTTATTACAGGGACAATCCCCCCGGAGCAACCTGGAGTTAAGTGCCTTACTCAAGGACACAATGGTGGTGACTGTGGGGATCAAACCAGCAACCTTCTGAGTACCAATGTATTATACAGAGCACTTATTACAGGGACAATCCCCCCGGAACAACCTGGAGTTAAGTGTCTTACTCAAGGACACAATGGTGGTGACTGTGAGGATCAAACCAGCAACCTTCTGAGTACCAATGTATTATACAGTGCACTTATTACAGGGACAATCCCCCCGGAGCAACCTGGAGTTAAGTGTATTACTCAAGGACACAATGGTGGTGTCTGTGGGGATCAAACCAGCAACCTTCTGAGTACCAATGTATTATACAGTGCACTTATTACAGGGACAATCCCCCCGGAGCAACCTGGAGTTAAGTGTATTACTCAAGGACACAATGGTGGTGTCTGTGGGGATCAAACCAGCAACCTTCTGAGTACCAATGTATTATACAGTGCACTTATTACAGGGACAATCCCCCCGGAGCAACCTGGAGTTAAGTGCCTTACTCAAGGACACAATGGTGGTGACTGTGGGGATCAAACTAGCAACCTTCTGATTACCAGTTATGTGCTTTAGCCCACTACACCACCACCACTCCTATTTTCAACCTTTAACAGACGACAGATTCACTCGCACCTGTGAATGTGTATCTAAACACTTTATGATGATATAATCTGTTAAAACCGGTTATCAGATGATGTTCTACTGGATCAAAGTCGAGGGCAATTCTGGATTTACAGACAGTTATTGTGTTTTTACAGTGTTATTAGAGCAACAGCAGTTCACATCATCATTACTTTTATCTGCAGCTTTTCTTGCCATGTTTTAACATGAAATGAGATCATTTAATAGAAAAGTATTACTGCTCAGGTGATGATCAGTTTTCAGTGAACTCTTTCCTTAGGAGAAATCATAACAGACATTAACGAGTCGATAGTTGATATGCAGTAAGAGAACAAGTCAAGTCATTTATTTGTGTAGCGCTTTCACAACGCTTTCACAATCATTTCAAAGCAGCTATACAGAAAATTATGCTCCAACAGGAAACATGTAATATAATATCATCTTCGAGTCATAATAGTGTGGTTTAAAAAAAGATTGTGAATTGTGCCTTAATAATAACCCCAGTGAGGTGGATCACAGTTCAACTGGCAGGTCATTTTGGTGAGGTTCGGTGAGGTCCATGGTTCGAGACACAATCACTCAGATTAAGTCGGGCATAGGGGCGGCTGTGGTTCAGGAGGTAGAGCGGGTCGGTCACTAATCTCAGGGTTGGTGGTTTGATTCCCGGCCCACATGACATCACATGCTGAAGTGTTCTTGGGCAAGACACTGAACCCCAAGTTGCTCCCAATGGCAGACTAGCACCTTACATGCAGCTCTGCTGTCATTGGTGAGGGAGTCTCAGTGTAAAGCACTTTGAATACCGTTAACTCTTTCCCCGCCAGCGTTTTTAAAAAAAGTTGCCAGCCACCGCCAGGGTTTTGGACGATTTTCGCTAAACTTTAATGGCCCGCTGAATATTTTCATCCATGAATATATGAAGATGCTATATATCAAAATAAAGATCTGGGCCTCTGCTTTTAGGCAAAAAAAACGATTTTATTTTATCTTCATTTGTTCTTTTTTTATTGCGACTTGAACAGAGGTAGGTTTTGTCAAAAAACAACATTTCAGACAAAAAGCTGATAAAAAGGCATGTTTATGTCTGATATTTTGAGCTTCTCATACTCCACTTCTTCATGTTTGAGACGATCGCAGTCTGTTTCTTTGATCAAAGAGTTGCGTACTCTTTCAAAACATGTGCAGGGGTCTTCCTTACCGTATAACACCTAAAACACGGAGACCCGGAAAATTCTGTGTTTGGCGGGGAAAGGGTTAAGGTTAAAAAGGCGCTATATAAGTGCAGACCATTTACCAAGTCTAGACTAAAGACTCATCTATTCAGCCAGGAATACACCTAATTAATCTGAAGTGATATCTGGCTGGCACAGGCTGCAGTTAGTAGTCATCACTCAGCAACACATAGCACTGGGAGTCGGACATCAGGCAGGACCAGAGCTGGATCTTGGCAGGTTCTGGTAACCTCAGGATATGTATCCCAAGGTTAAGACAGGGAAACAAATAGAATAATATTAGCATAGATTCAATTCAAAACATGATTATAGAATATGAGAAGAGTTTCCTTGTCTGGCAGACTAAACTGAAGCAGCCTAATTGTGTGTTGGAGAATAAATGAGTTGTATGTCTGGCTGAACAGATGAGCCTTTAGTCTAGACTTAAACTGAGAGAGTGTGTCTGCATCCTGAACAGTGTTAGGGAGAGTAATCCATAGTTTAGGAAGTGAAAAGGATCTTCCTCCTTTAGTGGATTTTTATATTGTAGGAACTATTAAAAAGACAAAAGAATTTTGCAGTCATACTGAACATGATGGAATATAGCATGATAGA
This sequence comes from Xyrauchen texanus, assembly GCF_025860055.1. NCBI lineage: Eukaryota > Metazoa > Chordata > Actinopteri > Cypriniformes > Catostomidae > Xyrauchen > Xyrauchen texanus. Next base: position 28,345,840 of record NC_068321.1, on the reverse strand, counting down.
TCACATAAATACTGTGGAGCTAGACCATTCCAAGCTTTGAAAATGAATGTGGATATTCATTTGGGAAATCTAAGGTTGCTGCTGGAGGCCAGCAGGGGGTGCTAACCCTGTGGTCTGTGTTGCTGCTAATGCCCCAGTATACTATACTGTAAAAAGGCATCGTCCTTCAGATGAGATGATAAACTGAGGTCCTGACTCTCTGTGGTCATTAAAAATGCAAATCTTATTGAGAGGGAACACAAAACTTATTGAGAGGAAACTCAAAACTTATTGAGAGGAAACTCAAAACTTATTGAGAGGGAACACAAAACTTATTTAGAGGGAACACAAATCTTATTGAGAGGGAACTCAAAACGTATTGAGAGGGAACACAAAACTTATTGTGAGGGAACTCAAAACTTATGTTGAGGGAACACAAAACTTATTGAGAGGAAACTCAAAACTTATTGAGAGGAAACTCAAAACTTATTGAGAGGAAACTCAAAACTTATTGAGAGGGAACTCAAAACTTATGTTGAGGGAACACAAAACTTATTGAGAGGAAACTCAAAACTTATTGAGAGGGAACACAAAACTTATTGTGAGGGAACTCAAAACTTATGTTGAGGGAACACAAAACTTATTGAGAGGAAACTCAAAACTTATTGAGAGGGAACTCAAAACTTATTGAGAGGAAACTCAAAACTTATTGAGAGGGAACACAAAACGTATTGAGAGGGAACACAAAACTTATTGTGAGGGAACTCAAAACTTATGTTGAGGGAACACAAAACTTATTGAGAGGAAACTCAAAACTTATTGAGAGGAAACTCAAAACTTATTGTGAGGGAACTCAAAACTTATGTTGAGGGAACACAAAACTTATTGAGAGGAAACTCAAAACTTATTGAGAGGAAACTCAAAACTTATTGAGAGGGAACACAAAACTTATTGTGAGGGAACTCAAAAATTATGTTGAGGGAACACAAAACTTATTGAGAGGAAACTCAAAACTTATTGAGAGGAAACTCAAAACTTATTGAGAGGGAACACAAAACTTATTGAGAGGGAACACAAAACTTATTGTGAGGGAACTCAAAACTTATGTTGAGGGAACACAAAACTTATTGAGAGGAAACTCAAAACTTATTGAGAGGAAACTCAAAACTTATTGAGAGGGAACACAAAACTTATTGAGAGGGAACACAAAACGTATTGACAGGGAACTCAAAACTTATTGAGAGGGAACACAAAACTTATTGAGAGGAAACTCAAAACTTATTGAGAGGAAACTCAAAAATTATTGAGAGGAAACACAAAACTTATTGAGAGGGAACACAAAACGTATTGACAGGGAACTCAAAACTTATTGAGAGGGAACACAAAACTTATTGAGAGGGAACTCAAAACTTATTGAGAGGGAACACAAAACGTATTGACAGGGAACTCAAAACTTATTGAGAGGGAACACAAAACTTATTGAGAGGGAACTCAAAACGTATTGAGAGGGAACACAAAACTTATTGTGAGGGATCACAAAACTTATTTAGAGGGAACACAAATCTTATTGAGAGGGAACACAAAAGGTATTGACAGGGAACTCAAAACTTATTGAGAGGGAACACAAAACTTATTGAGAGGGAACTCAAAACGTATTGAGAGGGAACACAAAACTTATTGAGAGGGAACTCAAAACTTATTGAGAGGGAACACAAAACTTATTGTGAGGGAACTCAAAACTTATTTTGAGGGAACACAAAACTTATTGACAGGGAACTCAAAACGTATTGACAGGGAACTCAAAACGTATTGACAGGGAACTCAAATCTTATTGAGAGGGAACTCAAAACGTATTGACAGGGAACTCAAATCTTATTGAGAGGGAACTCAAAATGTTTTGAGAGGGAACAAAACTTATTGAGAGGGAACTCAAAACGTATTGAGAGGGAACACAAAACTTATTGTGAGGGAACTCAAATCTTATTGAGAGGGAACACAAATCTTATTGAGAGGGAACACAAAACTTATTGTGAGGGAACTCAAAACTTATTGTGAGGGAACTCAAAACGTATTGACAGGGAACTCAAAACGTATTGAGAGGGAACACAAAACGTATTGAGAGGGAACTCAAAACATATTGACAGGGAACTCAAAACGTATTGAGAGGGAACTCAAAACTTATTGAGAGGGAACTCAAAACTTATTGTGAGGGAACTCAAAACTTATTGAGAGGGAACTCAAAACGTATTGACAGGGAACTCAAAACGTATTGACAGGGAACTCAAAACGTATTGAGAGGGAACTCAAAACTTATTGAGAGGGAACTCAAAACTTATTGTGAGGGAACTCAAAACTTATTGACAGGGAACTCAAAACGTATTGACAGGGAACTCAAAACGTATTGAGAGGGAACACAAAACTTATTGAGAGGGAACTCAAAACTTATTGAGAGGGAACTCAAAACTTATTGAGAGGGAACTCAAAACTTATTGTGAGGGAACTCAAAACTTATTGAGAGGGAACTCAAAACGTATTGACAGGGAACTCAAAACGTATTGACAGGGAACTCAAAACGTATTGAGAGGGAACTCAAAACTTATTGAGAGGGAACTCAAAACTTATTGTGAGGGAACTCAAAACTTATTGACAGGGAACTCAAAACGTATTGACAGGGAACTCAAAACGTATTGAGAGGGAACACAAAACTTATTGCGAGGGAACTCAAAACTTATTGAGAGGGAACTCAAAACTTATTGAGAGGGAACTCAAAACGTATTGACAGGGAACTCAAAACGTATTGAGAGGGAACTCAAAACTTATTGAGAGGGAACTCAAAACGTATTGACAGGGAACTCAAAACGTATTGACAGGGAACTCAAAACTTATTGAGAGGGAACTCAAAACGTATTGACAGGGAACTCAAAACGTATTGCGAGGGAACTCAAAACTTATTGAGAGGGAACTCAAAACTTATTGAGAGGGAACTCAAAACGTATTGACAGGGAACTCAAAACGTATTGAGAGGGAACTCAAAACTTATTGAGAGGGAACTCAAAACGTATTGACAGGGAACTCAAAATGTATTGACAGGGAACTCAAAACTTATTGAGAGGGAACTCAAAACGTATTGACAGGGAACTCAAAACGTATTGAGAGGGAACACAAAACGTATTGAGAGGGAACTCAAAACGTATTGAGAGGGAACTCAAAACGTATTGAGAGGGAACTCAAAACGTATTGACAGGGAACTCAAAACGTATTGAGAGGGAACACAAAACGTATTGAGAGGGAACTCAAAACGTATTGACAGGGAACTCAAAACGTATTGAGAGGGAACTCAAAATGTATTGAGAGGGAACTCAAAACGTATTGACAGGGAACTCAAAACTTATTGACAGGGAACTCAAAACTTATTGAGAGGGAACACAAAACTTATTGAGAGGGAACTCAAAACTTATTGAGAGGGAACTCAAAACTTATTGACAGGGAACTCAAAACTTATTGAGAGGGAACACAAAACTTATTGAGAGGGAACTCAAAACGTATTGAGAGGGAACTCAAAACGTATTGAGAGGGAACTCAAAACGTATTGACAGGGAACTCAAAACGTATTGACAGGGAACTCAAAACGTATTGAGAGGGAACACAAAACGTATTGAGAGGGAACTCAAAACGTATTGACAGGGAACTCAAAACGTATTGAGAGGGAACTCAAAACGTATTGACAGGGAACTCAAAACGTATTGAGAGGGAACTCAAAACGTATTGACAGGGAACTCAAATCTTATTGACAGGGAACTCAAAACTTATTGAGAGGGAACACAAAACTTATTGAGAGGGAACTCAAAACTTATTGACAGGGAACTCAAAATTTATTGAGAGGGAACACAAAACTTATTGAGAGGGAACACAAAACGTATTGAGAGGGAACTCAAAACTTATTGAGAGGGAACACAAAACTTATTGAGAGGGAACTCAAAACTTATTGAGAGGGAACTCAAAACTTATTGAGAGGGAACACAAAACTTATTGAGAGGGAACTCAAAACTTATTGAGAGGGAACTCAAAACCTATTGACAGGGAACTCAAAACTTATTGAGAGGGAACACAAAACTTATTGAGAGGGAACTCAAAACTTATTGACAGGGAACTCAAAACTTATTGAGAGGGAACACAAAACTTATTGAGAGGGAACTCAAAACTTATTGAGAGGGAACATAAAACTTATTGAGAGGGAACTCAAAACTTATTGAGAGGGAACACAAAACTTATTGAGAGGGAACTCAAAACTTATTGAGAGGGAACACAAAACTTATTGAGAGGGAACTCAAAACTTATTGAGAGGGAACACAAAACTTATTGAGAGGGAACTCAAAACTTATTGAGAGGGAACTCAAAACGTATTGAGAGGGAACTCAAAACTTATTGAGAGGGAACACAAAACTTATTGAGAGGGAACACAAAACTTATTGAGAGGGAACTCAAAACTTATTGAGAGGGAACTCAAAACTCATTGAGAGGGAACACAAAACTTATTGAGAGGGAACTCAAAACGTATTGACAGGGAACTCAAAACGTATTGAGAGGGAACTCAAAACTTATTGAGAGGGAACACAAAACTTATTGAGAGGGAACACAAAACGTATTGAGAGGGAACTCAAAACGTATTGACAGGGAACTCAAAACGTATTGAGAGGGAACTCAAAACGTATTGACAGGGAACTCAAAACGTATTGAGAGGGAACTCAAAACGTATTGAGAGGGAACTCAAAACGTATTGACAGGGAACTCAAAACGTATTGAGAAGGAACTCAAAACGTATTGACAGGGAACTCAAAACGTATTGAGAGGGAACTCAAATCTTATTGACAGGGAACTCAAAAATAATTCATATGAGAATAGATGAAACACAAAAGTAAATACATGTGAAGCTGAATCAGTTTTTGTAAGTCACTAAGAGTATCTGCTCAATGAATTGAGAAATGCAACAACATGAGTGATTCATCTGTAACATCTGAAGTGCTGCAATGTAACATTCCAACAACACTGAGAGAACATGTAAAGACTCGACAACACAGAAATTAAACATATAGCAGCAGTTAGTTTCTATTTTCTTTTCCAATACACGCACCAGATTTTCCCCATTTAAAGTGTGCCAAAAGACGACAGCCAATCAGAGAAGAGGATGTTTGCCCGTGAGTCCCATTGTGTCTCTCTCTCTCTCTCTCTCCTTTTGCCTTCAGCAGCTCTTAAAACAGGCTCCTCCCTCCAGTGTGGGTGGCTTTATGTCTTCCACAAGAGCAGAAACTTCCCAACAGATCCGGTGGATTTTTCCATCATCTCATTGAATCATGTTGATCTACAGCAGGGTCGTGACCTCTTTATGTCTCATTTACACTTTGACTTCAGCCGTAGAAGAAAGCACAAACTTCACAGGTGAGGAAATACATCTTTCCCATTCTGTGGGTTTAATGTGTGATGTGTATGACGAGAGCTCTTATTTTACACTGAGAACTTCTATAATTGTATGTTCTTAGATAAAGTCTTTGAACGTTTGCCATGGAAACATCATGTGTGTGTGTGTTCTTGTGTGTGTGTTCTTGTGTGTGTTCATGTGTGTGTGTGTGTTCATGTGTGTGTTCATGTGTGTGTGTTCGTGTGTGTGTGTGTTCTTGTGTGTGTGTGTTCTTGTGTGTCTTCATGTGTGTGTGTTCTGTGTGTGTGTGTGTGTGTGTTCATGTGTGTGTGTGTTCTTGTGTGTGTTCTTGTGTGTGTTCATGTGTGTGTGTGTTCTTGTGTGTGTGTGTTCTTGTGTGTGTGTTCTTGTGTGTGTTCATGTGTGTGTGTGTTCTTGTGTGTGTGTTCTTGTGTGTGTTCTTGTGTGTGTTCATGTGTGTGTGTGTTCTTGTGTGTGTGTTCTTGTGTGTGTTCATGTGTGTGTGTGTGTTCTTGTGTGTGTGTGTTCTTGTGTGTGTTCATGTGTGTGTGTGTGTGCAGATGCTGCTGCAGAGACTTCTATCTCTAATCATGTGAAGACACCACAGCAGGTCAAATCCAGTTTCCATGTGTATCTTGAGGGAGACGTGTTTGAAGAAACCTGCGCTGTGGTTCCGTTCAGATCTGAAACCCTGGACAGATGCAGCTACAACAGAAGTGATTCGCTGGTGCTGATCATACACGGATGGACGGTAACAATCACGTTTCATAACCTGCAGTTCACTTGGAAAATGTTTACTAATTCATGTGTATTGCACACTGGTGAGAACTGTGCATGGTAGGTTTTGTACTTATTCTCTCCATTAAATAAAGAGAAAAAAGGAAGGGAAAAAGAGAAGAGGAAAGGAAAAAAAAATAATAATAATTTATTATATATATATATATATATATTTTTTTTTTATGTAGCATTTGTTTTATTATTTTATAGTATATTTTTGTTTCCTTTGTTTTTAGTTATTCATTTGTATTAGTTATTGGTGTTATGAGGTCATGTTTTGGATAGTCTGATGGACAAAGTTCTGTGGGTTGTGGGGCAAGAGTTTTTTGAGTTTATGTAATGTTATTATGTTTGAAAATAAAGATATTGTTGGAAAAAAAGAATCACGTTTCATGACGTGTAATACCTGGTGAACTCACGTCACATGTACAACAGGAAGTTAACGTTCTCCTGGAGAGAAGTGCTGAAGAATCACATAGTTCTGCTGATTCAACATGTAAACACGTTTATGTTGCGTTCATGTGATTCACGTTTCTGTAACATCAAAACTCACGAGTCCGTTCTCTGACTCATGAATATTAAACACTTCCCAAACTCACAAGCTGTAATGTCATTGGCTGACTGCAACATATCTATTTTTGTGATGTTTATCTTGTTTTAAGAATATTTGGATCTTTATACGGGATATGAGACGATAAAACTCAAAGAATACGATTGTTTTGCGGTGTAGTCGCTGGATTTGACAAACATTTGTGAAATTGATCCAGAGACGCATATAAACAAGAAGACGAAGATAACTTTATATTTCAGCTCTGCCGGTGTTTATAAACACTTTTAATTCAAACTTTCAGATAATTTTCTTGATAAATGAAGGTCTGATTAAAACTGGATTGTAAACAGTTTTTCTAGGTTTCATGATTTATTTTTGGTACTTTTCAAATATCTTTTATTTATAGATTTGATTGTTTTATTCTTGTGTCAGACCTTCAATATTAAACTATGAAAATACATGATAAAATACTAATTATTACAAGTTTAAAACTGATCGTGTAAACAAAGAGTGAAATAAACAAAAACATGATCAACATTTCGACTGTCCCACAGTTTGATGTCATCCACCACGACAAACAATTTTGCCCCTAATAAAGTTTTATGAAAGTTAGTGTACTTGATAAATGGACAAAAGTGTCCGTGAAGAACACGACATATGACACAAAACAAAATCACTTTTTATTCGCCATCATTTCCCATCAAATTATGCAAATAGTGTGAAAATATGATTTCCTTCTGTGTATATATGATGCATGAAATTTACTCTCGTGCTCGCTTGTAAAAGTGTCCATTAAAGTTGCAGAACTCACTTGTTCTCTCTGCAGATGAATGGGATCATGCAACAGTGGATCTTCGGGTTGGCTTCCGCTCTGAAGATCAGGATCGGTCAGGTCAATGTGCTCATCAGTGATTGGAGGAATCTGGCCCTGCAGCCTTATCCAATCGCGGCCAAGAACAGCCGTCAGGTGGGACAGGATGTGGCCGCGCTGCTCAAGTGGCTGGAGGTGATTAAAGTCTCACAGGAACATTTTCAGATTGAAATCTGAAATATAAGTGTGTTATACTGAATATAACACACTTCACCTGCTGCTGGTCCAATAGAAACATATATATGAAACGCGTGATGGAGTCATGACATCACTTCCCTCTTGACAGGAAGCTGTCCAGCTCTCCATGGATAAAGTGCATCTGATCGGCTACAGTCTGGGCGCACATGTGGCTGGATTTGCAGGAAGTCACTTCAGAGGCTCCAGGAGAGTCGGCCGTATCACTGGTGTGTTTACATCCCAAAACAGAGATTACATACGGGGAGGAGGAGGGCAGGCGCTCTAATATACGTCCATCGTTTGGGTTGTCCATGATGGTTCCCTTTCTGTTCCCCTAACGTTCCCTTAACCACTTCATTCAAAAACCTTTCTGCAACCCTGCTGCTACTTCAATAAACAGACAAGCCATCAATAGGTCAGTTATTATAAATGAATAAAAATTATTATATATTATATAATCATTTAAAAAAAAAACACATAAATGCAGCATAAAAGTAATCCATAAGACTCCAGTGGTTTACTCCATGTCTTCAGAAGAGATATGATAGTTGTGGGTGAGAAACATCAATATTTAAGTACATTTTTACTATAAATCTCCACTTTCACTTTCCTTTTTTTGGCAATTCACATTCTTTGTGCATAATGCCACCTATTTGTCAGAGCTGGGCAAAGGTGGCGACTTATAGAAAAAAAGGACTTAAATGTTGATCTGTTTCTCACCCCATTTAAGTAAATTTTTACTATAAATCTCCACTTTCACTTTCCTTTTTCACCCACGGCTATCACATCACTTCTGAAGACATGGACAACGTGGAAATAACTTTCATCGTCTGATCAGATCCATTATATCAGCTATATTCCTCCACAACTCTCCAGTTTCACTTGAATAGTGTTTAAACAACACCCAAAAATATACCTCAAAGCTCTGGAATAAAATATAAGTTATCGCCACCAATCATGTTAAAATAAGATTTAATTTAAATACATTTGGACATGAAATCTAGAAAACTGATTTTCCATTTGTTATAAGAACCTCTTTATGATTCTGCAATCTTAATCCCTTGTAGTAGATCAGTCAATAATATATAAATACACACTGTGCCACTCCATTGACATGATTGACGAATGGCAAAGAGACATACCAAGGTTGGAGTCAGCACACACATGTGGATTATCTTTTGAACTATAGGTGGCACTGTCTCCAAACTGCTCAGGTACGTTCAGGAAGTGATGTCAACGATGCATACCAACATTCTTATAAATCTGACAAAAGATATTTCACTTTTATAAAAATCAATGTGCCAGAGTGGCTGAATCCTCATGACCCAATGAATCCATAGAATCACGATTTTAGACAATACGGTTCAAAACTTACCCGCAAAAATATCCAACATTTCTTGAACTATAGATGGCACTGCCACCAAACTGCTCAGGTACCCTCAGATCATGGTCCTGATGAAGCACACCCAGTTTAGTTTCAATACGACAAAACTTTGGCAAGATACAGCCTCACTTCCTGTCGCTCTTCTTAAGTCTGTGTTAACGTAACTTTTTAACATAATAAAAAAATCAAGATTTGGTATTATTCATTCTGTGCGGATCAGCCTGGAGATGATTTTGAGCCACTGCTTAGGCAAATCAGGCAAAATTGGCGGGAATATTAGCGAATAAACAATAAACGCCTTAATACAAGATGGTGGCCACTGTGGTGGGATGAGTTTTAATTTAAGCGGTCCATTTGAATCATTAGGAGGAGCGTAATTACATGCAACAGGCTTTGTTTTTAAACTGGTGGTGGCGCTATAGAGTCTGTTCTAGAGATCGCAACTGTTCAAGGGGTCCATTCATGCACAGAAATTACTCTTCACTTTAAAACTACTGAAACACATCGAGAAACCCTCATGCAACATTTAGTACCATGACCTTATCCCGTCAATGTAAGACTTGTTGCTCCGATTTTACGACCCGAGAGTTGTTGCGAAGCCTATAAGCGAAGGGGGAAGAGAAGGGGGAATACTCGCAGGGTCGCATTGCTAGCACGAGTTTGACCGCTGGATTATAAATGCGTTTAAACTTGCGTTCCAGAAACTTCTCTTCCGGAAAAGGACAGGAGGAGGGGCTTCTACGACTTGGTTCATAGTCAAATACAAACAATAGTGCATCTTTTCACGAGCAACATCCTCGCTCACTTTCCTCCAAGCGATGTCTTTATTCGTCCGGTCTCTGCACATGTATGATGTTGTGTCAATTTTTCCAGATTTCTTCTGCTGCTACGTCAGTACGTCAGTACGTCAGTACGTCAGTGACATCCGGACAACCTCAATGCTGATAGGCTTTCGTGACAACGCGTCATGCGGATTTCACGCTTGAGTTGAAAAATGTATATTAAAATGTACCAAAAATTTGCGAATATGCGAATGAAGCGATTTTGCGTGTTCGAGTCGTGCGATTCACTTCACATGAATTTGCGCCCGGCGCGAATTTGCATCTATTCGCGTTTTTATATTGACTTGGTATATAGTTGCGCTGCGCGAAACGCTCGCTTCGCGTTGTATGTGAACGCACCATTACTTGCTAGGGTTAGGCGAGTTTAAACACAACTTTATAATCCAGCGGTCAAACTCACGCGAGCAATGCGAGGCGGAAAGACTTCTTAATCTGAAGCACTTGAACCCAATTAAAGCTTGTGTATGTTTGGTCTGTAATTAACGGTGTCTCTGACAGGTCTGGATCCCGCCGGGCCACAGTTTGAGGGTCTCCCTGCGTCTGACAGATTGTCTCCTGATGATGCGCGGTTTGTGGACGCCATTCACACGTTTGCCATGAACAGTATGATGCTGGGAGTGGGAATAAAACAAACGGTCGCTCACGTGGATTTCTATCCAAACGGCGGCTCGTTTCAGCCCGGCTGCAAGATGCTCGACATCTACAATAATGTTTATCAGTACGGACTGCAAGGTACCAATAACACAGATACACTTCCTGCACACAACAACAACAACAACAACAACACAGCCCACTCACAGCTAAACATTTTCACATTACTGCATTCTTCACTAGTTCTGCATTATATTAACAATTTGAGAGCACCTGCACCACAAAGTCGTAATTCCCAGCGGGAAACTCAAGAGACTTCCCGAGTACAATCCCATGATGCACTGCAAATGACGAAATGGAATAAAATGATTGAAATAATATAAAACTATAGAAACAATATATTTTCACTGCACAATATTCTGACTTATATCAATATATATGTGTAGTTTGAGAGTGTAAGGAGAGCAACTCGATTGAGTCATTCCCAGTGCATCATGGGAGTGGGTGGAGCTCTTTTGACGTGGTTCTCTGATTGGTTGAACTCTCTTTAGGATTATGGGTAGTGTAGTTCTTCACCAGGAATTCACTCAAACATGATTTTTAAACAATGAAGTTGAAATAATGCAAACTGTTGTCTGCACACTAATGGAACATCTATCTTTAATAAAAACAGACGTTTTATAAGTTAGCGTTGAAAATATATTTGTCTATGGAATAAATGTGATTTGTACTTCAGGAACAGATTGTAGTTTGACTGGAGTGGATGATTCAGTTAATGAAGAATACCACCAGAATAAAAGACTCATAACCCGATTGCCTTAAACATGCTTCAGTGTCGCAAGAATCTGGACCCCACTTCCCTGACCGGCATTCGCCCCATCTCTAACTTGCCTTTCGTTTCTGAAATCTTGGAGAAAGTGGTATTAATTAATGCCAAAGAAATATTCCTGACAGGAGGTTTACTGTCTGTCTTGGACATCATTCTTCCGCTGATCTTCACAAAAGTACTGGCAGTGACATACATGTTGTGTTTTGCAAAGTTCGCTGCTTCAGTATTTGTAGATTATTTTGTCACATGTTTCTATGATACACTGGAAACCAATGATGAGCATTTCATGATACAATATATGCAAAGAGTCGATATTTACAGTGTTGCCCCTTGTTCTTCATCACCTCTGCACTTCACTCTGGCATGCTGGATATCAGCTTCGGGCCAAAACCTGACTGATGGAGATCCATTCTTGCCTTATAAGTGCTCTGAGTTGATCACGATTTATGGGCTTCTGCTTGTCCACTCGCCTTTTGAGGATTGACCACAGGTTCTCTATGGGATTAAGATCTGGGGAGTTGCCTGGCCACGGATCCAAAATTTCATGTAATGATCTCCGAGCCACTTCATTATCACTCTTGCCTTGTGACATGCTGCTCCATCATGCTGGAAAATGCACGGATCACCACCAAATTGCTCCTGGATCGTTGGGAGAAGTTGCTCTTGCAGGACGTTTTGATTCTTTATTCATGACAGTGTTTTTGTGCAGGATTGTGAGCGAGCCCACTCCCTGTGATGAAGACCAACCCCACACATGGATGGTCTCAGGATGCTTCACTGTTGGCACAGGACTCATGGTAGCGTTCACCTTTTCTTCTCCAGACTATTGGTTTTCCAGATGTCCCAAACAGTGGTAAGGGGAAATATCTTTGCACCAGTCTTCTGCTGTCCAATCCTTGTACGTCCTGCAGAATTTCAGTCTGTCCTTGATGTTTGTCTTGGAGAGAAGTGGCTTCTGTGCTCCCCTTAATTGACACCAGGCCATTGCCCAAAAGTCTTCGCCTCACTGTGGGTGCAGATGTGCTCACACCAACCTGCGGCCAATATTGGGCTCTGAGTTGGTGGTGACACGATTCTATAGCCGACTCCTCAGGAGGAGACGGTCCTGGCCCCTGCTGGACACTCTGGGACATCCTGAAGCCTTCTTCATTGCAGTTGAACCTCTCTCCTTTAAGTTCTTGATGATCCGGTAAATGGTTCTTTCAGGTGCAATATTCCTTGCAGCAATTTCCTTGCATGTCAGGCCATTTTAATGCAAAGTGATGATGGCTGCACTTCTTCCTTTAGAGGTAACCGTCGCCAACAAGAACACAATGATTGAAAGCACTTCTTCACTCCTTTTATAGCATCAGTCTGCTCTTATAATCCAATCAGAATGATCGAGTGATGTCACCTGACTAGTGCTCGTTCACACTTTCACAGGTGCTGCTGATATGATGAGTGAAATTATGTTAGCTGGTCATTTTGTGCCAGGGACAAAAAAAACTGTGAAATTTGGGTTTTTGTGATAAAGTTAATTTTTTTGGACAATGAAGCTTTTTGCAATTATTTCAAATGCATCTGATCACTCTGCACAATAATCTAGAAACAATGTGAATCAACACCACAACAACTGAAGCGGAACACTTTGCGAAACACAACATTTGTGTCACTTTTGGCCACAGCTGTAAGTTGTGGCGTGCCACAGGGCTTAAATGTGCTTTATAAATAAACATTGCTTAATTGATTGATTGATTGAACGGGACAAACACTGGATACTAATTGTATGATAACTGGATGGCACACTCTGAATTAAATATATGATGTAATGAGGTCATGTGACATGTGGTACACTCCTGAAGTATTTATTATTGCATTCTCAGTATGCCGTTATGTTTAAAGCATCATCTTCTACCCGTGTGTTTCTAACAGGTGTACCCAAGACGATTAAATGTCCCCATGAACGCGCAGTCAAACTCTTCACTGACTCTCTGCTCAACACCAGCCAGCCCATAATAGGCTACCGTTGCCGAGACGACAGTACCTTCA